>NC_142011.1:152864963-153139963 GCF_049901735.1 Notechis scutatus | reverse complement strand
TAATGAGTCTATCTCATATATTAGTTTCACCTTTTAAGTTGCATTACTGAAATAAATGAACTTTTGCACAATATTCTAATTTTTCGAGTTTCACCTGTTAGTTGCTCATTTTTGAAAAGCACATCACAGTACAGGTGGTCCTCAATCACAACCACAATTGACCCAAAAGTTAGGTTGCTAAGTGAAAAAATTGTTGAGTTTTGCCCCATTTTATGACTTTTCTTGCCATATTTGTTAAGTGAATCACCACAGTTGTTAAATTAGTAACACAATTGTTAAGTGAATCTGGTTTCCCCACTGACTTTGCTTGTCAGAAGAATGCTAAAGGTGATCACATGACCCTAGGACACTGCAACTGTCACATATGTGAGTCAGGTGCCAAGCAAGTCACTTTTTTCATTGCTGTTGTAACTTCAAATTGTCATTAAGTGAACTGTTGTAAGTGGAGGACTACCTGTCCATAGCATCTCCAGAGTGCTACTCATCCTTAAAATACATTGCAGTGATGAACATTTTTTCCCAAACACTTTCCTCAAAAATACTAGTAATTCACTTGTATTTAGTTGAGTATCTTCAGTTGACAAGATCCAAAACTGAATCAAAAAGAGAGAGGAAGATTCAGATGTTTAAAGTGGCTCTGTTTAGCTGTTCTTTTTTGCTTACATGTGTGAAATTTATTTAAATTGAATAATAATTATAATTGAGCATGTATAAATGAACACATGCAAATGGAAAGCAAACCTGGGACATATAGGCTAGTCTTACAGATTTATTGTGATAGAGGGGAGATGGATGAGGGAAAGAAAATTTGGTTAACAATTTGGGAAGATGAGGATGCTTGAGTAAAAGAACATCATTGATGACAAGAGCTTCTATCTGCAAACATTAGAATCATTACCCACTGTGGCACAGTGGTTAAAATGCAGTACTGCAGGCTACTTCTGCTGATCGCTGGCTGCCAGCAGGTCTCACCAGGCTCAAGGCTGCCTTCTATCCTTCTGAAGGTCAGTAAAATGAGGACATAGACTGTTGGGGGCAATATGCTAACTCTGTAAACCATTTAGAGAGGGCTGTAAAACACTGTGAAGCAGTATATAAGTCTAAGTGCTATTGCTATTAATCAATAAAACATTAGTGTTTATCTCACTGTTCTATACAGCACTAATGTTTATTCAAGTCCACTGGTGAATCTCAAAGATTTTCATCTACATTTTGATTTATTAGCCAGCACCCTCTTTGTTATTATACCTTGTTTTCAGTACATACAATTATAAGATACCACACTGGGGAGATGTTTAAGTCTTACAATTTAGAAGGTATGCTACTGGATTACATTTATAGGTTTTCCTTATTTGGTGACTGCATTTGGACCTGGCAACTCAGTCACTAAGTGAAAAATCAAATGGCAGACAGTGCTTATGATTTTACTTCAGTGGGGTCCTTGGTGCTCTCAAGGCTTGGTAAAAAATTTTGCAGACATTTCATTACCCAAGTAGATCGACATCATCAGTGCTCGAAGTGAGTGAGATTTTATATACAAGTGGCTTGCCCTGTCAGTGTTAGATCTTGGTGATTCCTTGATTAGGCTGCTGTTTACTGTTTGATTTTACTGCAGCGTTCCTTCACTTTACAGCAGAGGTCTCCAAACTTGGCAACTTTAAGACTTGTGGACTTCAACTCCGAAAATTGTCCAGCCAGCATGACTAGCTGAGAAATTCTGGGAGTTGAAGTCCACAAATCTTAAAGTTGCCAAGTTTGGAGACTGTTTGCTTTACAGTGTCAGAAGTATAAAACCCCTACAGCTGAATGAGCCCATGTCGGGCTTGGCAATCTGCTCCATTTCCAGAGCCCAAGAAACATTCAGGAGGTCTTCCAGAGCTCGACGAATGTCTTGGCGTCTTACCCAACTCGGCAGTGCAAAGGCACTGTGATGCCTTTCCCGATACTATTCCTAATGGCAGTGTCTGGGAGGGCATGACGGAGACTCTGGAGGCACGGGTGGTTCGAGCAACTGTTGCATGGCTAGTTGGATTGTTTTTTGCTTGGGGAACTTTCCTTCGATACAGATAATATGTTGGACTGTGGGGGGATTAGGATGGTATGTAACTGGATAGGAGGGGGAGTAGTCTCCATGGGTTAGGGATAAGGAGAGTAGCTGGTAATAGGCGTAATTAATTAGGCACGGGGCAGGGGCGTGGGGGATTAGTAGGTGGATGTTAGGTTAATTGGGAGGGGTGGATATAAACAGTGTTGAGAGTCAGTTGCTCTCAACACTGACTTTGCACGGAGTACCATTGTTGTTGCTGATCGTGATTGGAAAGACTGCAATAAACTCTAACATCACATATTATCATTTGTGAGTAACGTAGTTTGTTGCAGAAAGGATCCAGTACTCGACAAAAGGTGACAGCCCATATGGTGGGGAAGATTTCTGGAAGTTGACTTATAAAAGAAAGCAAGGTAAAAGGACAAATCTTATATCCCTTTTGAAATGCTCACTACATTGAAGCTATAGTTGAATGCAAGGTAAATGTGCCAGCTTTCAAGATGAAACTATAGAACTAGACAGCCATGTCTGAACAGTTCTCCTTTTGAACCTTTTGCTGATACCAAACATTTGTCTTTTCCCCATCTCTAGCTCCAGTTAAAGCTTCAGCAGTTGGACAGCTCTCTGAATTTTTCCCCTTCTTGGAAATGTTTGCTTTTTCAGAGAAAAAACAACAACTTTGATGCCTCTGAAATTAGGTGTCAGTGGTGTTAAGAACCAGAACTCTTCAGAACCAGAACTAAGAAGGTATATCAATTTTCCTTCTTCTTTTCCACTTTCTGATCTATTATCTACCTTACATACAATCTAGCTTCCAAGTCCTCTTTCTCTTCCTTGTCCTACCTCATACCAAATCTATCTGTTACACATAGGCTAAGCTTCATTTTCCACTCTGCTGCTGAACTTCTGATCAGCAAAGCTAAGGCATATACGTCCTTGGCCCTTTTAACCAAACTCTATTTCTCTAAGACTAAGCTATGTTGTGCCATTGCTAGCTATAAGGGAACACATATTGCAATCCCTCAACTCTGTTTATAGTTCTAGTATGCTCTTTCCCCAAGGAATACTATTTCCTCCTCCTCATACCAAGTGCTTTGTGATTGTTTTACATGCTTTCCTCATTGAATGCTATTTTCACAATTGTTCTTTTCCACTGACATGCTTTTATTGTTTTGGAAAGTCCATAAGTACTTGTATATGTTGTACAATATTCAATAACTATTGGGAATATTCATTATTTGGAAATGCTCTTTCCTTTGAAGCATTTTGACCTGCACATTCAAATTGGGATGTGTAAGTTTTAAATTACTTTTTTTTTCTGTTCAATCATGTCCAATTCTTGAAGATAGCCTGTGATGACTCCCTCCCTCTGGACTCTTCCCCAGATACTTCTCCAGATGTCAGCCTGGATGAGGATGAACCATTTCTGGCCATGTCAGGAGGGAAGTTGGTCAATGGCTCCTACCAGCCATCTGAGAGTTATTTGGCTGAAGTATCGCTGCAGCAGGACAGCCCTGAGAATTCAGGTGGAGAAAGCATGTAGTTACAGCCAGTCAGTGATAAGGAACAGGAACTGCCTTCTGCACCTGATCCAGGAACATGTAGGGCAGAGAAAAGGCAGGAGCAGTGTGGTAATATAACCTATTGATCATTTTATCATTTTCTGTAAGGCCTTTGTATAACTAGCAGTAAGTCTAGGAAGATGTGGGCATTCTTGGTGGGGGTAGGAGTATCTTTGCTCAGAGTGCCTCATTCTGTTTTGATTCTGCCAGTTTAGAAGGAATAGGAAAATGGGTGAAAGTTCAAGGTACAAGATACACAGTTGTGCTTTCTCATGGGACTTTCCAAACTTTCCCATGAGACTTTCCGTGGCTGCATGATCTCATCCTAGCAAGGTAACATCTGGGACTTTCCAAGATTGTGTGTTCTCATGCTGGTGAAGTAATCTCCTGTTGAGGTCATTGTTTTCTGAATATGCATACTGTATATTTTGCTTGTGTTTTTTCTCAGAGACAGTTCCCTGTGTCTCATTTCAATGTCAAACCACCATAAATGGTGACCCCGACGTGATAGCTTGAAAGCTATCGTTTCCCGCATCCTATACTCATCGTCGCGGACGTCGACTGGGCCCTCATCTTCTTCGCTGGACGAAGGTAGATTCTTTTCGTGAGTATGGGGGAGATCTCTCGAAGGCTCAGAAAGAGCACATCAGGGAATTGAGAGGGATCATTGGGAATAGTTTTGGGTTTGGAATTGGCAGTAGGGGTTGTGCTGTAGGAAAGAAAGAAATTGAGGACTTACTACAGTATGTTTGGAAAAATATTAAGTCATATCCAGAGGGAGGTAGTATTAAAGTAGAGTCCTGGAAAAGATAGGAAATTTTTGCACGAGGAGCCTCGTGCCCCTTCTTCAATTTTGTTAACCTGGAGAGTGATTATGGATGCATTAGCTACTTATGAACAACCGCTCCTATCACCCCCGAAGAAGGTTTGCCGCTTTACCATGCGGATGCGTTTGTTGCCGCCGACGGCACCTCCAGATAAATCTGGGGGACTGTCCGGCGCTAGAAATACTTTGTCAGAGGATAAGAGTTTACCTTTAAGGGTTCAGGTGGATGCTGTTACTGCAGCTATTCAAGAAGCAAAGAATAGAGGGGAATTATCAGGAGATGATTTGGTGGAGTTTGGAGTAGAAGTTCAACTTAATCCAGTAGAAATTGTCATGGATGCTGCATTAAATCCGCAGCGGGAGTGGAAGCCTTTACAGCTCAGAATTTTGAGGGAAGTTAAGCAAGCAGCAAAAGAATATGGTGTTAGAACGCCATATACTCAGGCATTGTTAGAAGCAGTTGGTTATGGAAATAAAATGATTCCGGCTGACTGGAAAGCTCTGTTGAATATGATTTTAACTCCAGCTCAATATTTGGTGTTAGATCAGAAATGGAGACAGCTGGCAGTCCAGAGGGGAACAGCAAATGTTACCCCAGATCAGCTTTACGGAGCTGGTAATTTTACAACAGTGGAACAACAGAGAGATGGTATGCCTGAGGAAGGGTTCATTCTTCTCCCACAAATAATTTTTCAAGCCATAGGGTCTCTCCCTGACGGCGAAGGTGGTGAGAAGACCTTTACTAACATCAAACAAGGGAACAATGAACCCTATGAAAATTTCATTAGCAGACTGAAATTGGCTATAGAAAGACAAATTGATAATCAATTCGCCCAGAAAGAGTTGCTTTTTAAGTTAGCAGTAGAACAAGCTAACACAGATTGCAGAAAGATTTTAAATCCACTTGTAGCAAGTGGAGAGCGAGAAATCGGATTTGATTAATGCATGTAGGAAGGTAGGGAGTCAGTCTTTTAACATGGAAACTTTAGCTCTGGCTTTACAAACAGGACATGCTCAGAAGGGGAATTGTTTCAATTGTGGGAAGCCTGGACATTTTAAAGCGCAATGTCGGGCTCCTGGAGGAGGTCAAAGTCAGCAGAATAAGAGATCAATGGGACAGGGTGTTCGTCCTAAATCAGTGTGCCCAAAATGTAAGAAAGGATACCATTGGGCATATCAGATGCTCCTACAGTTTTTACTGATGGAGGGAAAGTTTTTGGTGCTTGTGTTTGGAAAGATAAATCTGGAATTTGGCATACAAAAGTGACTTCAGAGCAGAAGTCTGCCCAGCAGGCAGAACTTGCTGCTGTAGTTTTGGCTTTTCAAAATTTTCACAATCAGGATTTTAATTTAATAGTGGATTCATTGTATGTGTATAATTTGTTACCCTTTGTAGCAGGTTCTTATTTGTCTCCTGGAATATCACCTGATATTTTAAGATTGCTTTTGCTCTTACAAGGATGTTTGGAGCAGCGTGTGAATGTGTGTTTTGTTGCTCAAATGCCACGCTCAAGACCATGTTGACTAAATTAAATAAAAAAGGAGGGAAGCTCCTGGGGCTTCCGGCGATTCAAGATCAATTAAATCTAGCTTTATATACTTTAAATTTTTAAATTTGTCTGGTAACCCCCTGCAGCGGCCAGCAGGCATTTTTCTTCTCCTTCTACAGATGCGGTGAGACCTCGGGTGTTGGTGCGGTTCCTTCCAGATCCGGCATGGGTTCCTGCTGAGCTGATAACGTGGGGACGTGGTTATGCAGCAGTTGAACATCTTGGTCAAATTCGTTGGGTTCCTGGTCGGTGTGTTCGACCTGATCATTCGCAGGCACCTGTGAAGGAAGTTTCGGAGGAGCAGGATGGCGCATCTGTGGTTCCTGATCCTGTTGATTCTGCCTAATCTGTCCTGGGCTGCTCGGGTGCGGAGAGAGCAGCGACAGCATGTTCAGCGTGCCGGAGATTTGGGCGATGATTTGTGGATAGATAATAATTACATTAAAGATTTGCGCTCAACTGCCAAAAACTTGAACATCACCAGTTGTTGGTTGTGTATGCACCTTCCTGGGAGAGTGGGAGAAGGACTAACATTGCATGGAGTGCCTTTTGAGGAAAAAGATTTAATAAAGAATGCAACCTGGAGAAAACAGTTGTCTTGTGCTACAACAGAGCAATTCCAGATCCTAACCATGGGAGGTAATCTATGGACACAAATTTCTCGAGGTCTTATCCCACCTTTGGGAATTGCTATGAACTATAGGGATATTCATATTTTAAATAATTTTACTGTTGCTATGTTTAATGATACTATAAAGAATATTAAGATGATTAATGTAGAAATGTCTGAAATTCGTACAGTTACTTTGCAAAATCGATATGCTTTAGATATTATGTTAGCTGCTCAAGGAGGAGTTTGTGCTTTAATTCATTCACATTGTTGTATTTTTATACATAATTATGAGCCAAACATTACAAAGACTGTTCAGGACATGGAAGATCGTATTGCTCAGCATCAATCTGGAGCTGATGGGTTTAATGCATCATTCTGGGACAGTCTATGGTCCTGGCTTCCTGATGGATCATGGTTTCGCTCCTTATTGCAAGGGGTTGTTATTATTATTGCTATATGTATCTTATTATGTTGTTTTATTCAATGTATTCCTAATCTATTACAAATGTGTACCTCAGTCTTCCGGCGTGTGAGATCAGGTCATGAGGGAACTGTGTACTATGCCACTAAAACACCCCCTATCTTTGAATAAATAAAAAAGGAGGGAATGTGGTAATATAACCTATTGATCATTTTATCATTTTCTGTAAGGCCTTTGTATAACTAGCAGTAAGTCTAGGAAGATGTGGGCATTCTTGGTGGGGGTAGGAGTATCTTTGCTCAGAGTGCCTCATTCTGTTTTGATTCTGCCAGTTTAGAAGGAATAGGAAAATGGGTGAAAGTTCAAGGTACAAGATACACAGTTGTGCTTTCTCATGGGACTTTCCAAACTTTCCCATGAGACTTTCCGTGGCTGCATGATCTCATCCTAGCAAGGTAACATCTGGGACTTTCCAAGATTGTGTGTTCTCATGCTGGTGAAGTAATCTCCTGTTGAGGTCATTGTTTTCTGAATATGCATACTGTATATTTTGCTTGTGTTTTTTCTCAGAGACAGTTCCCTGTGTCTCATTTCAATGTCAAACCACCATAAGCAGCAAAAGTCATCCCAATTGCTTGTGAAGAGGCAGCCTCGCCCCTTTTGATGGGCTGCACCAGAAGCTGGCTATTTAGCACAGCAGACAGATGGAGTCGATGCTGGAAACAATGTGTTCATTTCCTTGCTGTATTTGCATTGTGTTCTTGCCTTGAACTTTGGATCATGTCTCTTCAGCTGTTGCCATTGCCTTGCTTTGCTTTTGCTTCACCTTGCCTTTGCCTGTGGACTTGTCTTTGTCTTGGAACTTGCCTTTACCTTGGGAACTTGCTTTTGCCTAGTGGATTTGACTCAACTTTGTGCCATCGGGGTTGAGCTGGTGCTGGCACAGGAAATGGCTGGGGAATACCAATTCAGCCTCAGAAGCTTTAATAAAGACTCCTTACAGCTGTGGTGTGTGTGTGCATGAGTAGGGTAGCACGCAGCCCCAACAATTTCTACATTTTTTTTGGCAACATTTTTCAGAAGTGGTTTGCCATTGCCTTTCTCCAGGGCTAAGAGAGAGTGACTGGACCAAGGTCACTTTTCTGACTCCTAGACATGAGAACTAGAATTCATGGTCCTTCAGTTTTTAGCATTACAGCCTTAACCACTACATGAAATTGGCTCTCAGTTTTAAAATATTCTTCAGTAAAAAGATTTCACTTCCACACCAGCCATTTCTGAATGATCCCTTTATAACAATATTCACCGAGAAAACACATTTGTTCTGCATATAAAATGAAATACTATCCTTAGTTTGGCAGGTTCAACAAAACTAAATTGCTGCAGAAATTATTCATCCCTAATATGGTATAATTATGCTGCAGATGAAAAGAAAAAGTCAAATAAAATAAGCATAGGTAGTTTAAATTATAGAATTTAAGGCCCTAAAGCGCACTGCCTGTTACAATATTCCTCTATACCAGTGATGGCTAACCGTGGCCAAAGTGTGCACATGCATACACAAACCCCAAAAATGCAATGCCTGCACATCCCTGTGTATGTGCCCCACCTTCCCTTGTATGTGCCCCACCCCTGCACATGCATGGCAGAGACCCGAAGGCCAGCTGGCCGGTGGGAGGTTGGGTGCACATGCATGGCATAGCTGAGCTGGGGCAATGGCATGTATGCTTACCGAGAGGGCTTTGCATGCCACCTCTGGCATGCGTGCTATAGGTTCACCACCATGGCTCTACACTATTTCATTCCCTATGTCTATTTTCTGTTTTTATTTTTAGGAGAGAGAGAGAGACAGACAGACAGACAGACAGACAGACAGACAGACACAGACACAAACTTGGCTCGAGCCATGCACGACACCACCATGAACCCCTATCCATGGAGTTACTGGGCCACTCGCCAGCCGACATTGACTGTCTGTGTGCCAAAGGCAGCAGGCGTGGCTGATTTATGTCAGCAGGGCATCGGCTGACTAACCATGATGCAATGCCCAGCTGATTGCTAAGGAACCGAGGCTCCGGGCTGCGGAAGGAAGATCGTGAACATTGGGAGATTGCTGTAGCAGACAGCAGTGACACTGGTGGAGGGTACTATCAGCTTATTAGGGTGTTTGGGATGCTTGAGTGGTGGTGGGCACAGATTGGAGTGGACCGCAGGCAAACAGGATGCTGGCCTCTGAGCGGGTGAGAATGGATTTTGGAGATTGGGATAAATGGGGCTCTGAGTCAGCAGATGCTCAGAGCTAACTTTAATCAGATATTCTCACTACTGCTTGCTGTCATTTTCTATTGTGAAGGAATGAAACTCTTGCCAGCTTATTTGGACTTGGTTGGTGTTTATTGCCTCATCTGAAGTGCTGACCACAGAGTGGCTGAGACACAGACACAGACAGACAGACAGACAGACAGACAGACAGACAGACAGACAGACAGACAGACAGACACAGACAGACAGAGACACACAGAGACACACACACACTCACACAGAGACACACACACGCACACACACACACACACACACAGAGAGAGAGAGAGAGAGAGAGAGACTCTAGTAACTCTATCAGAAACATTTCCAAGATAGAAGATATTTCATTCAGCTCCATTTCTTTTTTATTCACTCTAATATAAATATATGATTAGAATCACTATGTGTCCATGATGAGATCATCATATATGAAGATGAAGAAGCTAGATTTAATTTTAAACATGAGGGGGTGGGAAGGATGGAGAATTATTTTTTTCCTGAAAACATAAAGGTCTGATGAAAAGGAAAAACCCAGATTGCAGTAGTTCCAGTCTATAATGGGGCACCAATTGTTTTAATTGGAGTTGAATAATAGTAATGTTATGTGGCACATACTATAAATCTCCCACTTATTTTTGTTGTAATAAATTACTCTGTCGGGTGCATCAGCATGCTTGGGGCTACCATCTTTACATTCTTCTTCTCCATCTCTGGTCTTGAAGATCTTTTATTTTTCATTGAGCAAAGTAGAAGAGTATATAATTGGCTGGTGGACCTGTGTTACTCTGATTAGTTATACATTATGCAGATTTAGCCAATAATATCTCAAGGTTTAGCTCTTGCAATGTTTTCCAATAGTCCATAATTTGTTTTCTATTTTCAGGACTAGGCAGAAAAGAAGTTTTAATTTGTTACATCCATACACAAAGTTGAACAATATCTTCTAGACAATGCATTTTCCCTTTATGTCTCCCTCAGCATAAGAAAGGAACTTTTGTTTGCCATCCCTATTTATGTGTTTGGTTTAGGGATTCTCACCTCCCATTTTTCTTGCCTCTTAATTTGATTCATGATATTCTCTGAGGCCGCTCTTTCTTAATGCTGCCTATATTGATATACTGAGTTAATATCATAAGCCATATTGAAATGTGCTCCTATAATGTCATGGGGGCTCAATGGATTAAATAAATTGCTTACAATTTAAAAATCAATTGATATCTTAAAGATATCAATTCAGCATGCTAAAGAAGGACATTTGGCTGAGGCGTCTGAGAAACTTGCAAGGCAGGATTTGCATTTTCCTCTCCAGGTGGGCTAAAATTAGTCGCATGTCAGAGATTAATTTCCCATCCATGTTCAGCAGTTTGCTTTATGTACCTTGAAGCTTTGAGGATAGAAATGGGATGATTTGTTACAAACAGTGATGCTAATCTTGAAGTCACTATTCCCTGATCAACATGTTGCCCATGTATATGTGTTGCACAATGGCTGAATCTAAGTTCTATTTTTTTTCTTCCTATATGGAATTGCAAAAGAAAAGAATAGTTATCAAGCATTCAATAGATCGATTGGGTGCTATTCTGGCTGAAAATCATATATGGTGAGTTCTAGTACTACTTGCCAAACAATACTAATCTCCATATAATCTATCCCATGCAAAGATACATTGTATACTCCACTGGGATCTATATTTAATTGGATATAAGTGTTTTTGAGTTATTTCTGATTGGGCATCATCATAAGAAAGGATGAGAAAGATTTCAGGCTTGTTTGGCATATACATATAAATACAGTATATAATATCACAATCAGTATTATATTTGTCTTAACTGCAGAGTAGTACAGGAACAAAATGGAACTGTGTACTGTACAGATAGTTCAACTTAACTGTATACTGTACAGATAGTTCTCAACTCCCTAACAGTTCAGTTAGGAATTGTTTGAAGTTACAACTGCACTGAAAAAAGTGACTTATGACCATGGTTCACACTTATGACTATTGCAACATCCCCATGGTCACATGATCAAAATTTGGATGCTTGTCAACTGGCTCCTATTTATGATGGTTACAGTGCCATAGAGTCATGTGATCAGCTTTTGGGACTTTCTGACAAAGTCAAAGGGGAAGCCAGATTCATTTAACAACCATGTTAGTAAGTTAACAACAGGAGTGGTTTACTTGACAACTGTGGCAAGAAATGTCGCAAAATGGAGCAAAATTAACAAATTAACAGAAATTGCCTAACACACACACACACACACACA
This sequence comes from Notechis scutatus, assembly GCF_049901735.1. Taxonomy (NCBI): domain Eukaryota; kingdom Metazoa; phylum Chordata; class Lepidosauria; order Squamata; family Elapidae; genus Notechis; species Notechis scutatus. The sequence goes on along the minus strand of NC_142011.1, from coordinate 153,128,378 downwards.
CACACATTCATGGAGATTAGTAACATACCATCCCTTATTGGAACAGGTCCCTCTTGTTTGTATTTAGTGTCCCCTCACCATATATAACCCATCTCTTAATGAGGTACTTTTTTCTGCTTTTTAGGTATTTGCTACATTAAGAAATCTAACATGATTTTCTTTCTAACCCCTGAGCCCATAAGCAAATCTGAAGCTTTGTCTTATCTGTTTTTATCTCTAATATATTTTGTCTGTGCCCTAAAGAAAGACATGAAAATGTCAGATAAGAAATACAAACCTTGAAGTCACATCACCTTTGGTATGTCTCCAGGTCAGTGCTTTGACAGCATTGTAAGTATTCCTGCTGGCTCTAATGGGAAGCGGAGGGGAAATACTATGATTTCCCTAGAATTTTGTTTCATAAATAGCAGCTTTATTTGATTGTCTATTTAGACATAAAGATACCTAGAAATATCTTTATCTTGAGATATTCTTTAAAAATGCAAATAATGTATGAATAAAGGATATTCTTAAAAATGCAAAGATTGTATGAATAAAAGCTGAGGCATATCATCTTAAAATAAAAAATCAACCATGGTTAAAAACTTTTTTCTGAAATTCTGTAATGACAAAAAGAAACAGGTGAATACAATTAAAAGTGTGATCTCTGGTATAGGAAACAGTCATAAAGGTATCCTACAGAATATGTTGTTGAGAATATTTAATGCAAGACAATAGAAACACCTTAAGGTGTTAGAGGGTGTAAAATTATTCTGTATTATCCCGGAGAGCCAGACAAGAATCAAGAAAGTCAAGAGGAGCTTACCTGGATTAAAGTAGTGCTTCAGCACAAGCTTTTATATGTATATAACATCACAATCCTTACTAAAGGGACAAAGCTTGTGTTGTGACACTATGATACTACTTTGTCATTCTACCCCCTCCCCTTACTACCCCTAGATGCCACTGACTAGAATCAATGGATTCAAACTACAAGGAAATAGACAAGGTAAATTTCAGAAGGATATTAGTGACTGTACATGTGGATCGGACTGCCTTATGGTGACTTATCCTTCATTGGAGCTCTTCAAACAGAGGCTAGATAGTCAATTGTCAGACTTGTTCTAATATATCTTTCACTGAGTAGGGCTGTATCTTTCCAACTCTAGGCTTGTGTGATTGAATGCAAATTATGTCTTTAGTATCAAGGTCCGCTATCTGCTAAAACATATAATAAACTAAATTGTATTTTATAAGAATCTAAGGAAAGCCAGTAAATCCAGCAAAATTTGGGTTAGAAATATCTGTTCACTGGAGACACTCACAAATACAATAGCAGATGTGTCATCTTCTATTGTATATAGGGACTGGCACCATGATTATCAACTGAGCTGGGAATGTTTTCTTTGCTATAAAATTTAAGCAAATAAATTTAAACTTGTATTCATGGTCTTAACTAAAATTAAGTTTGTTCATAACCAAATATACATCCCATTAATATTCCATTTGCCACTAATATAAACATTTTGGAGTATACTTTCCTTAAATGTTCACTTTTGATTGGAGAAATGCAGCAAAAAAATATAGGTGAAATGTTAATATTGCTTCAGAAAAGCAACTCAATTGAGATTAAAATGCTACCCAAAGTATTTTTTTTTTCAAAAAGTCCTCTTGAATTGAAAGGCTAAAGAATGTTAGAATTCAACATTATGCTACAATGAGAGGTTTTCCTGACTGTTTCTAGGAATGTCAAAATCTTATCTTTGTGTTTTATAGAGATGGTTTCCATCTCTGCTTTTTCAAGATAGGTTTTTGTTGGGTTTTGAAAAATGGCTATTCCTTTATTTGGCAAGGGAGACCCACTAGAACTGAGAGGAAGCAATTACTATTAGAACTTGTACTGGAATCTGGGGAAAACTTGGCCTTGTTCACAAGTTAAGGATTTCCTGACTAAGAGATTGTAGGTGGTATTTGTCTTTTTTACCATGAGAGGAAAAATCTATGAAGGGAATTGCTTAGGAAGAAAAATAGCTAAAAGAATTCCACACCAGTGAAATACTTTCTTTCATAGCACTAAAAATATTTTACTTGATTGTTTTTAAAATTGTAAACTAACCAGTTATGCGGAACCGAGCTACACAAGCCTTTTTATAAGAGGAAGAACTCAGCAAGTGAATTGGACATTTCTTTAGTAATAGTTAGGTTAGATTGTTCAGTTTTACCTCCATGTTCATTTGATGACCTTCTCTCATTGATCCTTTAGATGTTCAGTGCTTTAAATTATTATTTGGAAATTCTTATGATTGTTCTTCTGCATGATAAGTTAATGAGTTGTATGTTGTTCAACAAAAATGATACAATCCAATGTTTCAGTCTCTGCCTTTAGGAAATACTTTATATAAATATAATAAGAAAGCTGGCTCAAAAGTTTATGGAAAATGTATAAACACATGTTTATTATAGAGATAGTTACATAACTAAATGAATCATAATGAATCAAGTTAGTATGCCAAAAATGATGATAAAGATCACAGGGCTGTAATGATGATAAAGATCACATTGTATAGTTCAATAATGGAAATGATATGCTAATTCCTGTGAAAAAGCAATTTGGGAAGGCCACTGAATAAGAGGTAACTTACCAAACAAGACCGTGATCAGAACTAAAGAGTTTTCATATTAGAGAACTAATGTTTTTTTTTTTTTTTAATTCAACACATATGCCATAAAGCTAAGCAAAATGTTTGGTCCTCATTTACTTCTAAGGAATGGAAGATACATTGCAAACATTTCTAGCTGAACAACTCTGTGTTGTGCACTGTTAGAAATACCAGCTTAACACAGTCCTCAATACCTTACAAGGTTGAAAGTAAATTTTCTCCTATCACCTTTACAGCCCAAGAAACTCGGGAGGGACCCTTCTGAAGTTTGCGATCCCCACATTCCTGCGATATGCTAATCTGACTCTTATCTTATCAGTGGAATGGGACACCTCAGTACAGCCAGCTTAGCATGGCCAGCTCACCATTGCCAAGTCACCTCTGCCAACTCACTGCTATCATCCCCGGAAAACTCAATAAGGCTCTCTCTATCTCCCAGTACAAGAAACAATACTTCTTTCACTCTAAAAAAAAAAAAAAAAAGATTTAATGAATAACACCTGAGTTTCAAGCTCTATAAGGTCCATGATTATTGTTCACTTTATTTAAAAAATCAAATTGTAAATTAATAATTAAGGTTTAAATATGTTCAGAAAATATTCAGAGAATATTTTTTTAAAAAATTATCTTTGTTATAATATTAAATTTGGAAGGAAAGAAGGAAGGAAGGGAGGAAGAGATGCTTAACTGATTACAAAATAATTGACTAGTGAGTTTATATTATAATCTATTAACCTATATGTGTGTGGAACCAGTTTGGTGTAGCGATCAAAGTTATCATGGTAGTTGCCAAAAGCCTGTGAGTTTTAATCCTGATTTAGTTTCAAAGCCAGGTGGTTAACTTAGGGCCTGTCATTCTCTCTGAGCCTTAAAAAGAAGCTACCTGCAAGTTACCTCTGAAAAATATTATTTAAAAAAAAAACACTTTGCAGGAGGCATTTGTCAAAATCAATAAAAAATGACCTGGAAACCCAACTTTCAACCACGAATGTGAAGTATTATTATATTTTGCAGTTTCTATATTTTAACAAATATGTACAGTAAATATTTTAAAATGTGACTATTACATATATTTAAAATTTGCTCATATACTCTGATTTTAGGCCAGAATTCTGTACTTGGGTTGGGAAAAGCTGCACAAAGCAATGGCATGTCAAAACTTAGAGGCAACATTGGATGCAACCAAAAGTCTTGAAAGAAAACTTCCTCCCTCGTATCCAGATAATCCAGACAGGTAGAACACACCTCCCTGGTATCCTAACATCCAGATAAGCAGGAAATAATATTAGATAAATAATCAGGTAGGAAAAAATACTTCAATGAAGGAACCATCAACGAAGAAACCACAACCCACCAAGACTGGAAGAAGAAGCTATGATATTTAAACCTGAAGAGTCTAGTTTCAAACACACTAATGACCTTACCTAGTAGGATCATGAAATGTCTGCAGAAAAACAATCAAACTCAGAAAACAGCAAAACCCCAACAGTGTTATTAATAGCTTGTGACTTCTAAAGTGATTTATCAGCCATTTTCAAACTGGTATTATTCTAGAGGGTCAATTTGTTGTGAATAAGGGTCACTGTTGTTTCTCTAACCCAGCACTTTTCAATCATGCTTTGTAGCAGAGGTGGGATTCAAATTTTTTAACAACCAGTTCTGTGGGCATAGCTTAGGTGGTGGGTGTGGCTTGGTGATCATGTGACTGGGTGGTCATGGCTTGGTGGTCATGTTATTGGCTGGGCATGGCCAACTCAATATCACTCACATCAAGGCACGCATCTCCTCGCCTGGCCTCTCATGACTGTGGGGATGCTGCAACAGTCGTAAGTTTGAAAAATGGTCATAAGTCACTTTTTTCATTGCCATTGTAACTTTGAATGGTCACTGTACATAAGCAAAGTATCAGCAAAGAAGGGAAAAAAACTCCAAAGACGTTCAAGAGACAAGAAGTCTAGTCCTGCCAAGAATGTAATAAGGGTTAATGGAGAGGCAGTTTCTGTAAGCAACACCAGAATGTTTCCTTCCTGCCTTCCTTACAGGATTAGGCCAGTAATTTCTTCTAACAACCGGTTCTCTGAACTGCTTAGAATGTTAACAACCGGTTCTAGCGAATAGGTGCGAACTGGTAGAATCCCACCCCTGCTTTGTAGCCTTTAATGCAAGAAATATAAGAACTGAGCCAAGCCACCACTATCATCAGAATTCTGATAAGAATAAAAGAGAATAATATTTCCCCTTTTCTGACTTTGGCACTAATAAAATAATATGCAAGAGCAATTCGGAAATCTAGTATTTTCTGAAATAAAGTAGGAAGAGGATGGGAAACTATTACCTTACATTATAGCCTCATGCTTTGGACATGTTATTATATTATTGTACCAAAGTCAATTTTTTTTTACAGGAAGTACCTCTGGAATATTTTTCAAATATCCAGTGAGACTCTACTATGAGATGTGTATATGCTGTGATATTGCATGTAAATATCTCAAGCAAAATATCACATCCACGAGCTTATCAGCATAATACTAAGACTGCAATATTTTTGCTCAGAAAGCCTTTGACATATAATTAACACAGTTACACATTGGACAGGTTAGGTTATATTTATTATGTTATTTTGTTTTATCTATTTACTGTTGGGGTTTTATTATTTTGCACTAATGGATGTTTTAGACCAGGACTGTTAAACCCGTGACCCATGGACTGGATGCGTCATGTGCTGGCCACACCCATGCCTGGTTTAGCAAAAGGGAAAAAGGTCCCAATATGTCATGTGACACTGCCATGATGCCACGAGTTTGACACCCCTGTTTTAGACCATTAGAGTATCTACAGACATGGTGGAGATAAATGAAATGAAATGAAATAAATCAATTAATCAATCAGTATTTTTTCTCTATAAACTCATATAAAGAGATTTTGCTCTGATTACTTAAATGCTAAGCTAAGTGTGATATGCATATTATCATGGGGAGGGTGTTTTCCCCCCAATATTCACATGTCCATCATGAAATCTGGATTAATAAATACTGGAGTAAACACTGAGCAAACTGGACAAGCCAGCAGGCTTATTGACAATACCTCTCAATTTATGGAACTTTCTTCCTTGGAGATGCATGCAGGCTTCTTGGCTCAATATTGCTTTTTCAAAAAGCAACTGGACTGTTTTTTTTCTTGAAGAAGAAGAAGAAAATGTTTCACTTCTCATCCAAGAAACTTCATCAGTTCTGATGGTGGGAGGAATGGAAGGATAGGTTCTGATAGGATAGGGTGGGGGTGAAAGGATTATATTTCTTTGCAGTCATCTGGTCATTAGCACTCTCTCTGAGAGCTGTTAGGCAACTTGGTGATTTATCTATGAATCCATCTATGTTAAAATTGAGCACCCCTCTCACAACAGAGAGGGAGGAATAAGACATCACTTATCTCCAGTTTACAACACATCCCTTTCAGCAGTTCCAAGCAGATTCCACAAACAATTGCATCCTGATTCAGGTGACCCTGATAAACCTCCAAGTAGCTTCAATAGCTCTCAGAAAGAGTGCTAACAATCAGATGATCATACAGAAACACAATTCTTCCATCCTCCCCACCATCCTATCAGAACCTATCCTTCCATCTGCCCACCATTCAGTCTTAACTGTCAGTACCTATCCTTCCATCCCCATGCTATCAGAATGAAGCTGATGAAGCTTCTTGGATTAAAAGCAAAATGTTTTCTACTTATTTCTCAAGAAAAAGACAATCCAGTTGCTTTTTGAAAAGCATTTTTGAGATAAAGGATGACTGAGAATCTCATTCTCTACAGACATTTAGCCTTCTTGACTCTTTGTAAGCAAGTGAAAACAGTTTCATTCTACCTTGTGTTTGGGAACGCCAATCTGTTGTTATTGTTTAATTATTTTATAGGAATTCTAAAATATTAGTTTGTTTTTACTGTATTATGGTTTTGCTATTCACTGTCCATACTCTCGGGGGTAGGGCAGCTTTGAAATGTTGTATGCCTGTAAAGTAAAGGTTCCCCTGCACATATGTGCCAGTTGTTTCTGGCTCTAGGAGGTGGTGCTCATCTCCATTTCTAATCTGAAGAGCCAGCGCTGTCTGAAGACATCTCTGTGGCTGGCATGACTAAATGCCAAAGGCACACAGAACGCTATTATCTTCCCACCAAAGTGGTCCCTATTTTTCTACTTGCATTTTTTACTTGCTTTCGAACTTCTAGGTTGGCAGAAGCTGGGACAAGTAACAGGAGCTCACTCCATTACACGGTGCTAGGGATTCGAACTGCAGAACTGCTGACCTTCTGATCAACAAGCTCAGCATATTAAGTCACTGAGCCACCACCTGTATCTACACATAAATAAATAAAACAATACTAAGAATCTGCTTTTGCAAGATGCTCACTCTGTACAACTTTTTATAACAGCTCCTTTAAAAAGTCCTTTATGAAGTCATTTTCTCTTCGTTTCTCTTCTCTTTGTTTAAATTTGCTTCAGTAGATTTAATGGTAAGTTAGAGAATGATTACATCTACTTCTTCTGTAGCATCTGATTTACCATGTGATTTACATAGCCAAATTAATTTATCACATCCTTGGTTAAGGTGTAAACCAGTTGAGTGAAAAGTTGGGTAGGATTTTGGAGAAGTGGAATGGATAATGGTTGGATTTAGTTTGAACACCCTCAGTGTTGTGGGGAAGGAATAAAGTCATAGAGCGGAATAAAACAGGTCATACTGACCTCGTATACAGTATTTCCCTGGTATGCTATGCTACCTGCTGTGATTGCTGTATTGAACTGTGAGGTTTTGTTCACTGCTGTTAAAGTGTTGAAAGTAAGTTCAAGATAACAAATCAACGAGGAAAATAACCATCATCTAAGAACAAATCACAAAGCTTTGGAGTGATACTTAGTAGCTGTTATTCCCTGGACTGGAAGGCAATCGACAAAAGGCCAGGAAATAGGATTGCTCTTTCTGAGAAGAGGAATAAGTTGCTTTTCACAGCAAGTGCCTCCAACTCCTGAACAAAGGGAGGCAAAGTAGGATTATCAAAGTAAACTTGGCAATTCTAAACAAATTTGGTGCTGGAAATCTTTCACCTTGTGTCTAGAAACCTGGTCCAAAAACCCAAAAACTCATTCTTTACATTTCAAAACTTTGCTTAAACCCTCAACTTCTTCTTTTGCTATTTCCTCCAAAGCAAAAATAATTCTATTATTATCTAATAATCTAATAAATCTATGACTGAAATTATGCAATGTATCCCCTTTTTTTGCTCACATACAGTTTCACTGAATAGAATGTGCAACCAAACCATAGAGAATAACAGAGTTGTATTTCCTTTTATTAAGTCACCACCAGATTGCTTCTACCTAGAATACATTGCGTTTAGATTTTTTTTAAAAAAATCTCTGAATTATGAACTATTTCCAATAGATACTTGCAACTTTGATATTTCTAAATCGAGATCCCTGTAAGCTTATATCATAAGGCAATGCTGAGAGAACAGCTTTTGACAAGGCAGGTAATAGGTTTGGACAAAAAACTTGGCTATTTCATGGATTGGAATAAATATCCTATCAACGTCCCCATCATGGTACCACCATAAAATCAAAAATCTAATAGAAGATAAGATTACGGTTTCTTTCTTTTTAAAAAATATTTTTTTAAAAAATACAAATCTCTACTCACATTAACAGTGTTCATGTCATTATTAATACATACCTCTCTTATACATAAACATCAGCTCTTATTTCTATCTTCCACCCATTTGTACCACCTATCCCAAACCGCATAATAGTCTGAATCATCTTTGCCTCTTAATTCCATTGTGAATTTATCCAGTTCCGCACAATCCATTATTTTTTGTGTCAAATCTTCTTCAGATGGTATCTTTTCCTTCTTCTATCCCTGTGGAAAGGCTATTCTTGCCGCAGTTATGACATGTATAATGGTGTATCGGATGACCTTGCTCAATTTTAAGATTATGGTTTCTTTCAATGACACATTTTATCTCCATGAACCCAGAATTAAGCAGAGACTATAAAGCAGCATCTAGAAACTCTAGCACTCCCATGGATACAACAAAAAGTATGGATCTATAGGTGACGCCTTTGTCACAATAAAAAAGGAACTATTAAAGAAGACGTGGAATAATCAACAATACTCAAAGGAATAAAATTCATAAGGTAAGAAGAAAACAACAACACAGTATCCTTCCTGGATATCCCTTTCAGCAAAGGAAATGGCAGCAAATTAGAAACACTAAACTATCTTAAAACCACTCACACTAATCAAGTGCTCCACGACCAAGATAACAACCCAACCTCTCACAAAAAGAACAACATCTTTCAAATGAACTGCAACCAAGAACACCAGAAAAAGTAAACAGACACCTATACAAAAGCTTCCAACAAAATGGATACCCACATAACTTTATCAAAAAGTTCCTGACCATTCAACTCATCATAGCACAAACACAACTATGAAAATGATTGTCTCAGGAATGCCTCACAAAGCATCATTGTACCCAAACCACTAAAGCCCTCCAAAACATCTTAAATAACAAAAGATCCAGTAACCCAGTAAGAAAAAAAATAGAGCATATGTAACATACAACATAAGGATTGTGATAGCCGCTATGTAGTACAGACAAGCAGAAGAAACAGAGCACATCCATCTGTATCAACTAGCACTAAGAAGAAACAACGAAAAATCCTTAATTTCATAACAGATAGACAGACTTAACCATATTTTCAAGTAGGAAACTGTGAACATCCTAAACCAAACTAAATCCAAGAATTCTAGAGAATTCCTGATAGCTTGAAATTCAGACAAATCCTCAACAGGCACATAGAGATAAATGCACATTTACAGACTATTCAAAAGTGAAAATAAAAAAGGTAAAAAGGCAACAAAAAGAAAATTTAGAATCATGTTACCTTGACCTAGACTCCAACCAAGCTTTGAATGGCTAGTGTCATTATATGGTAGCAACAACTCCAAAAATGAAATAGAAAATTCTTCTAAGTCCTATGGGAAAGCTTCATGTATTATTCTGAACAGTACTTATTCTCTATGAATGTGTTGCCTTGAAAGTCTTGAGATCCAATCATTCTGTTATCTACAGTAGGTTTGCATGCTATTTATATTATCCAGTCACTATTTTTTTCATGCTTTTTTCATGTCCTTGATTGCTATCCATAATAGCATACAGATCAGGGCTTAAGTCCAACTCTTCATTATATTGTAATAATATTTAGGAAATTCCTCACTTGGGTGATATCAATAATCTCATGGGAGATAAAACACAGTACAATGAAACTACTGTGAATAGATATTTTAATGGATTCTTTGTGTTCATGCAGCAAATAGATTAAACAGAACACAGTTAAGTCTTTTCTAGTGTAGGAAAGCTCAACAGATGATAAAAGTCATTTGTATTGATGAAAGATATTTGATATAATATTTGCACTGGAGGGTTCCAAAAATAAATATTACACTGATACCTAGACTGATACTGTGATTCTCTAATCTTTTATTTGTGAACAAATACATATAAGACCTTGAATTCATTTTAAGTATTCCAATGTAATATAGTTTAGTTCCAGCCATTGTTTACATGACTGTCTCATACAATTTGTACACCATAAGTAAAATTACTTTTGGGGAAGACCTGGATAGGCTTAAGCTGCTTAAAATGGGATTATACAATTTATGAAATTAATTCCAAGATTGTGGCCCTTGGGAAACTCTCTGCTCTAGATTTTAAAAATCATGTTCCAACATATTTAGCTGAAATAGATAACAGTTTGATGCTTAGAGTGTATGGGCTTATCATGATTAATTCCTTTCCATCAAAAAAAAATGCACCATCTTTGTAGACCACAATCTAGTCCAACAATATTAGTGTGTCACAGTAATATTTTATTAATTCCACTTTGTATTCTTTCCTGCAGCTACCACACAATTTTGATGATGACTTGATGCATCTTAAAAAAAATGCTCAGTGAGAACTGCATTTGAATTTATGTGTAACCATATAGTTACTTATAATTAATACTCTGCTAATATTATACCCATTATCAGTTTTTTTTCATTTCTTGCTTTTACCTCCAAATATAACCTGAATCCAAGATTATTTTCATATTTTGTTAAATTAGTCTATATCTAAATTGTAGTCTCGAAGAAATCTAGATTTTGAATATGATTTTGGAAAAAGAAGACTAGAAATTAAACCTTGACTATTATGCAGTAATATTGAATGGGCTTTTCATAATATTGATAGGAAAGGCAATAGGAAGTCAATAGGAAATAAAATGAATATAATTGAATAATCTGATAATTTACCAATTACAATTTACTAATGTTATACCACATCCCTAAAATTTGCTAAACAAGGCTTATGGTTACAAAAAAGACAAAATAGTTATAAAACAATAATTATAAATTATTATTTTATAAATATTTATAAATTATAAAACAATAATTTATGTTTTACTGTGGCCACTTTAATACCCAAAATGTCCTTAATTTCATCTTTTTTGAGGAACCAACTGCAAAGCAAAACTTTGTAAAAAGAAATCAAAAGAAATCAAGTTTTCTAAACATTTCATCAATGTTGAGAAAGTTATCTTTTCACTTGAAAAATTAGAGAAAACATTTTCTCCAATTCATCTATTCATAAAAAGAAAGGAATCTTGCAAGATGCCATTGACATATTCTTCTACTGGTTGCTAGAGAAGTAAATATTTTAGTCTCCCCTGCCCAACAAACACAAAACCACAATAACTTTATTACTTTTGTGTCATGAAACATATGAAACATATGAAGTGTTATTCCTAATGCTATACATTCAATTAATCTAGACATTTTAGAAGATGCTATATTTAAGGAAGTAAAACAGAATCTATCATTTGAGTAGTTATGCATGGACACCTTCATAACTGGATAGAAACATTCCTGTCAAACAGACAACAAACGGTCAAAACTGGAAACGTCCTATCAACTTCTGTACCTGTCAACAGTGGTGTCCCCCAAGGCAGTGTTCTAGGACCAACTCTCTTCATACTCTACATAAATGACCTCTGTGATCATATTAAGAGCAACTGCGTTCTCTTCGCTGATGATGTAAAGCTATTCAACACCACAGATAATTCTGCTACCCTTCAAAAAGACTTCAACTATGTATCAGAATGGTCAAACAAATGGCAACTTCAAATCTCAAAAAATAAATGCTCTGTCTTACATATTGGCGAAAAAAATATCAGACAATAAAATACAAGCTGAATAGTCAAGAGCTTGTTGTGATCCAAACTCTGTCAAGGACCTTGGAATACTCATCTCAAATGATCTAAGTGCTAGAGCCCACTGTAACTACATAGCCAAAAAGGCATTAAGAATTGTTAATCTAATCCTACGTAGCTTTTTCTCTGGTAATATTACACTACTAACTAGAGCATACAAAACATTTGCTAGACCTATACTTGAATACAGCTCATCAGTCTGGAACCCATATCATGTATCTGATATTAACACAATTGAGAAAGCCCAGAAATATTTCACAAGAAGAGTTCTCCACTCCTCTACTCGTTGCAGAATACCTTATGCCACCAGACTTGAAACTCTAGACCTAGAAAACCTAGAACTACGCCGCCTTCAGTCCGATCTAAATATAGTATATAAAATCATACATTGCAATGTCCTACCTGCAAATGAATACTTCAGCTTCAACCATAACAATACAAGAGCACAAAATAGATACAAACTCATGGTTAACCACACCAAACTTGATTGCAGGAAATATGACTTCAGCAACAGAGTGGTCAATGTCTGGAATACTCTACTTGACTCTGTGATTTCTCCCCCAAACCCCAAAAACTTTAACCTTAGACTGTCTACTATTGACCTCACCCCTTTCCTAAGAGGTCTGTAGGGAGCGTGCATAAGCGCACCAAAGTGCCTACCATCCCTGTTCTATTGTTTCTTTTATTTTTCTTATATGTATCTGTTAGGGATACAACACCCTAGCAGAACGTGCAACGGCAGTCAAGCAGACAGAGAGTGTGTGTGAGATAAAGCGTTGTTGTAGCTTTACAATCAGCAAGACAGATACACTGTGCAATTAAATAGTTTTTATTCCAGCAAGAGTTATAGCATAGTCAAAGCAGTCCATATGTCATACACTAAGTTCAGTCAGTCCGAGGGTTATTCATTTTGCAAAGTCCAGTGTAGAAAATAGGTCGTTCAACTTACAAACAATCAGTCCAATGATGTATCTCTTTTGCAGTCAGAGATATGAAGCAAAATCAAACCTTCTTTTCTTCTGTCAGCAAACGCATGCAGTAATCACCATCAATCCTTCTCTGTCAGCATTCCAGTAAAAGCTGGTGAACAGTGAGCTCTCTTGCTCCCTCCTATGGCGATTTACAACCGCACCCAAATACTTGGCTTACAGTTTAAAGTGACACACACATTTAAACTAACAAACATATATTATATTTAACCAAACAAAGTTAGGTAACCAATGTTATCCCTAACATTCTCCCCTTTTGGGTAACATCATAATATATATCTTTATTTACAATTTCAACCCATATTTTTCACAATTCTCCTTGTGCCTTACTGCACCTTGGGCTTTTGTAAATCCATCTGCAATATTTTCTTCAGTTATGCAGTACTCCAATCTTATCAGACTATTTTTCACAGATTGTCTAACATTCAAATATCTAAGGTCAGTGTGCTTAGATCTAGTCTTTACAGCAATATTTGTAGCCAACCGTATGGCTTCTTGTTTGTCCTCATACACAACAATGGCATTCTTAACAGTTACTCCCATATCTAACAATAACTGTTTATACAGAATTATATCAGTACATATGATAAATATGAAAATTCTGCCTCCATTGTGGACATACTAATATGTTGCTGTCTAACAGACCTCCAACCAATCAGTGTTTTACCTAATAGTATAGCCATACCAGAAGTTGATTTTCTTGTTTTTATATCTGTTGCAAAACTTGCATCAGCATATGCACTCAAAATCAAATCATCTTTTGGCTCTAAATACAATGCATAATTCATTGTCTTCTTAAGATACCTTAATATACGCTTTAGCGCTTGCCAGTGACATTCATTTGGTTCAGCACTAAATCTTGCCAGTTGATTAACTCCATATGCAATATCTGGCCTTGACCAATTACTTATATATGATAAGCTTCCTATTAATGACTGATAAATAGTCTTATCAAATTTTGAACTCTGAGCATCAGTACGACAAAATTCCTGACTCATTGGAGTCTTTGCCGGTTTACACAGTTCCATTTTATACATTTTGAGCAATTGGTATATTTTATCTACTTGTGATATCTTAAATCCACTATTGGTTTTGTCTATTGTCAATCCTAAATATTGTCTGATTTCTCCTAAATGCTTTAATTTTATTCTCTTACTTAATAATGATATAATTTCACTAGCTTCATTATTAGTCTTAGTTATTAAAGCAATATCATCTGTAAACAACAATAATAATGATACCTTTCCATTTTTCTCTTTCTTAAATAAACATGGATCAGCTAAACCTGCCTTAAATCCAATATTGTTTAGCTCTTTTACAATATATTGGTTGTATTCATAACCAGATTGTTTCAATCCATAGAGACTCTTATTCAGTTTCCAATAGTCATTATTATTTTTACCATCTTTAATATCTACTGGTTTTCTTAAATATATAGTGTGCTGCAAAGGTGCATGCAGATAGGCAGTTTCCACATCTAAATGGTTAACTATATAATTCTTCTTAGCTGCCCACACTAACGCTGCTCTTAAAGTTGTAGCCTTTAAATTTGGTGCAAATACCTCATCATAATCAGATGCCGTTTGATTATATCCTTGAGCTACCAACCTAGCCTTATGGGTAACAGTCCCATTTTTACCAGTTTTTAACTTAAATATCCATTTGCAGCCAATGGACTTTTCACCTGGAGGTAATTTGGTTTCTTCATAAACCTTCATTTCCTTTAATGAATTTAACTCCTTTTCCATTGCCTTTTGCCAATTCTCCTGATCCTTTACAGCAGGGGTCCCCAACCACCGGGCCGCGGACCGGTACCGGGCCGTGGAGCACTCTCTACCGGGCCACAAAGAATTTTTTTTTTAAAAAAATGGCGGCTTTCTTCACCTTCGGTGAATGCTGCTGGGATCGGGGATCAAGGACACAAATGAAAGAAGGGGAGGGAGGAAGCAACTGAAGCCTGTCCTTCTCTCTGGGTCAGCTCTCTCAGTCGCTCTCTCGCTCCTCCACCAGCCCAGGAAGAAACTGCTTCAAAGAAGCGGGGGGCTTTTCCTGTCGCCGCAGCGCCTCCGAAGCGCCCGTTTCTCCCCCACCCCCACCCTGTCCACCCGCCCGCGCGCGCGTGCGCGCGGGGTTCACCCCAGTGCTCCGTTCTGCCTGCCTTCGTTAATGGTTGAATCGGAACAGCTTCGGCTGAGTAAAAGAGGCGAATAGTTATTATTCTCAGCCGAAGCTGCTCCCAAACAACCAGAAACTAAGGCAGGCAGGCAGGCAGGCAGAACGGGACACTGTGGATTGAAGACGCGCGCGGGCGGGTGGGGGTGGGGGTGAAACGGGCGCTTCGGAATAGCTGCGGCGACAGGAAAAGCCCCCTCCTTCTCTTCTCCCCGGTCCTTGCAAAAATTTTCTGCTTGAAACCGGTCCCTGGTACAAAAAGGTTGGGGACCACTGCTTTACAGGAAACATCCTAAGTTCATCTGTACTAGTAGGAAGTTTACTCACTTGGCAAACTATACTGGCTTGATACCTATCAGGTGGTCTAGTTACACGTGTAGAACATCTAGGTATTACAGGGCTTACAGGTGGACTTTCATATTCTACCTGCTCCTGATTATCTACTTCTTCCTGTTCTGGTATTTCTTCCTGCTCTGGTCCTATATGCTCTTCCTTTACTTCCTCTTTAATTGCTCTCTTCTTATTACTGGTTTTCTCTTGCCTTTTGTAGGATTCTATAATTACTTCCTTACTTGAATCTTGTTCCAATTTCTCCCATCCTAAATTTTCTAGGAATTGTGCACTAGCGCTACAGTAAACTCTAGATGTACCTTGTTCCCAGAATCTGTATGATCTATGGTTAGATTCATATCCTACAAAAATCAATCTTTTTGCCCTATGTTGCCCTTTCTTTCTCAGTTGTGTAGGGATATGAACCCATGCTGGTGCTCCAAATGTGTGCAAGTAGCTTAGGTCAGGTTTTCTGCCATGCCACCGTGTGAATGGTAATTCACCAGTAGTAGAATTAACAACATTATTCAGTATATGATTCCCACACATTATTGCTTCTCCCCACAAATTATCAGGTAATCCTGAATCTGAGATCATAGTACGAGCCATTGCCTGTAACATCTCTCTATAAAGGCATTATGCTGTGGCCTATATGGTGTAGACTTCTTATGTTCTACACCTGCCAATTTCAGCTTATCTTGGAATTTATTGTTTGTAAATTCCATACCATTATCAGTAATAAGTGTAACTAACTTCCTTTTAGTTTTCCTTTCAGCGAATTTAAGCCAATTAAAGAAAGTTTGATAAGTTTCAGTTTTACTGAACATAAATCTTGTCCCGAACATAAATCTTCCTTAGGTTCTCCCAACATTTCGCAGCTGTCTCTTCCCCACGTATATGGACAAGCTGTTGGTCAGAGAGAGTCAGTCCTATTATGCAGAGAGCTTGCTCATTCTTCACTTGATATTCCTTTATCTTCTGGGCATCATCCTCTTCCTCTGGATCCCATGCATCTACTTCTGGTGGGTTTTGTATTAAATCCCACAAACCTTCTCTTCGTAGAAGTAGGCTACATTTCATGGACCATGAAACATAGTTTGTTCCATCCAACTTGGATATTTGAGACAAACTTTGTAAATTGACTTCTGCCATCTTTATCTGGATATAAAACTATATTAATAAAAACACAGCTTTCTGTTTACAATATTGTGTTGCTACACAAACTCTCACTCACAAGCCTGTTATACTAGTTAGACTGACTGTGTACCTGGGCCCATAACCAGTGTTAGGGATACAACACCCTAGCAGAACGTGCAACGGCAGTCAAGCAGACAGAGAGTGTGTGTGAGATAAAGCGTTGTTGTAGCTTTACAATCAGCAAGACAGATACACTGTGCAATTAAATAGTTTTTATTCCAGCAAGAGTTATAGCATAGTCAAGCAGTCCATATGTCATACACTAAGTTCAGACAGTCCGAGGGTTATTCATTTTGCAAAGTCCAGTGTAGAAAATAGGTCGTTCAACTTACAAACAATCAGTCCAATGATGTATCTCTTTTGCAGTCAGAGATATGAAGCAAAATCAAACCTTCTTTTCTTCTGTCAGCAAACGCACGCAGTAATCACCATCAATCCTTCTCTGTCAGCATTCCAGTAAAAGCCGGCAAACAGTGAGCTCTCTTGCTCCCTCTTATGGCGATTTACAACCGCACCCAAATACTTGGCTTACAGTTTAAAATGACACACACATTTAAACTAACAAACATATATTATATTTAACCAAACAAAGTTAGGTAACCAATGTTATCCCTAACAGTATCCATGTATTCATAACTATGTTTTTTCTTATACCTATTATCTTGTAAGCAATTGACAAATCAAATCAAATAAATAAAAATAAATAAATTTGCCAACTCAGTGTTGATTGCAGTTACAATTTGTATTATTTTATTATTTTTGGGGTAGGATACTTGTTTCCTTAGAT
The DNA here is from genome assembly GCF_049901735.1 of Notechis scutatus. Lineage (NCBI taxonomy): Eukaryota > Metazoa > Chordata > Lepidosauria > Squamata > Elapidae > Notechis > Notechis scutatus. The sequence goes on along the minus strand of NC_142011.1, from coordinate 153,110,956 downwards.
AAGAAAGCAGGGCAAAAGTAATTTTAAATAAATAATATATATTTTAATTATTGAAAATAATATCTAGTAATTGGTATTTTACTGTACCCACAAGGATAAACAAAATAATGCACTTGACAAACAGAATATCAACTTTAGCAACTTGATCATATCCTTGATGTTAAATATTATGTCACTCCATCAGATACTTCTACAGGCATGTGAAGTGAAAGCCTAACTTTTCTGAAACACTAGAGTTGATCTTAATCCAATAATGAGCAGAGTAAATGTAGCACATTGTAGGTGAGATTTTTACTGTCCCTTACATCTCTAGTATTGATCTTTAATATTAAAACATATAATTAGTTCTTTTGAATCCAAGGCCACTGCAGCAGCCCCTAAAATGGGCATGGAAACAATAGTGAGACAATATTGTTTCCTTATTTATTTATTTATTTATTTTATTTATTTGATTTGCCAATTGTTTACAAGATAATAAGTATAAATGTATACATAGTTGTGAATACATGAAATGGGTACATATAAGAAAAATAAAAGAATAAGAGAAACAATAGGACAGGGACGGTAGGCACGTTGGTGCGCTTTATGCACGCCCCCTACAGACCTCTTAGGAAAGGGGTGAGGTCAATAGTAGACAGTCTAAGGTTAAAGTTTTTGGGGTTTGGGGAAGAAACTACAGAGTCGGGTAGAGTATTCCAGACATTGACCACTCTATTGCTGAAGTCGTATTTCCTGCAATCAAGTTTGGTGCGGTTTACTTTGAGTTTGTATCTATTGTGTGCTCTTGTGTTGTTATGGTTGAAGCTGAAGTATTCATTGACAGGTAGGACATTGCAATGTATGATTTTATATACCATGCTTAAGTCAGACCGAAGACGGCGTAATTCAAGGTTTTCAAGTTCTAGAATTTCAAGTCTGGTGGCATAAGGTATTCTACAACGAGTAGAGGAGTGGAGAACTCTTCTTGTGAAATATTTCTGGACTTTCTCAATTGTGCTAATATCAGATACGTAGTGTGGGTTCCAGACTGATGAACTGTATTCGAGTATTGGTCTAGTAAATGTTTTGTATGCTCTGGTTAGTAGTGTGATATTACCAGAGAAAAAGCTACGTAGGATTAGGTTAACAACTCTTAATGCCTTTTTGGCTATGTAGTTGCAGTGGGCTCTAGCACTTAGATCATTAGAGGTGAGTATTCCAAGGTCCTTTACAGAGCTTAAGTCATCAACAAGATCTTGACTATTCAGCTTGTATTTTATTTTCTGATTTTTTTTGCCAATATGTAAGACAGAGCATTTATTTGTTGAGATTTGAAGTTGCCATTTGTTTGACCACTCTGATACATAGTCAAGATCTTTTTGTAGGGTAGCAGTATTGTCTGTGGTATTGAACAGCTTTACATCATCAGCGAAGAGAACGCAATTGCTCTTAATATGATCACAGAGGTCGTTTATGTAGAGTATGAAGAGAGTTGGTCCTAGAACACTGCCTTGGGGAACACCACTATTGACAGGTACTGGATTTGATAGTACGCTCCCGATTTTGACCATTTGTTGTCTGTTTGACAGGAATGCTTCTATCCAGTTATTCAGTTGTCCAGAGATACCATAGGATTTTATTTTTAGGAGTAGTTTGTCGTGTACCACTGAATCAAAGGCTTTACAGAAGTCTATGTAGATTGCGTCTATTGCTTTGCCCTGGTCGAGTTGTGTCGTCCATATGTTTTTGCAGTGTAAGAGTTGCAGATTACAGGATAGTTTTTTTCTGAAACCAAATTGTTTATTGGAGAGTAGGTTATTTGTCTCTAAGTGAAGGATGATGGATTGGTTAATAATTGATTCCATGACTTTACAGGTGACGCAGCATAAGGAGATTGGCCTGTAATTTTCAACTAGGCTTGGGTCTCCCTTTTTGAAGATGGGGGATGACTGTGGCTTGTGACCATAGGTTAGGCAAGGAGCTGGTTCTGAAAGATTTTTCAAAGATTATGCTTAGAGGTTTGGCTATGGCAGTGGATAGCTTTCTTTAGAAGTAGGCACATATTCCATCCGGTCCAATAGATAGAGATGGTTTTAGGTTGCGTAGTGCTTTTTCAACATTGTCTTCTGTGAAATCGATATGTATTAGATCATTGTTGTTATCTGTGGTACGGCTAGGAAATACTGGGCATGATCCATTGCTGTTTACAAATACTGAGCCGAAGAATGTGTTAAAGATGTTGGCTTTAATGGTGTCGTCGTTGCAGTCTTTACCATCAGGTCCTATCAAGGGAGGGATGGACCTTGAGTCTTTTAGTTTGTTGTTTACAAAATTGTAAAAAGCACGGGTGGAATTGGTCCTTATGTAAATCCAGTCAATATTTCCTAACTTCAGCTAACTTAGATTTTTTAGGGCTTGGGGTGGGATTCAATTCAAAGATTTTCAATGACATTTTTAAAGGAAAATAAGTACAATCCTTTGGATATCAAGCAACCATAGCATTATGACATTTTAATTGCATGCCTAGAAACCTGGTTTCTCTCTCTCTCTCTCTCTCTGTGTGTGTGTGATAGAAGAATTGTTTACAGGTCATTTTCCAAGTGCATCATTAGCTGCCTTTAAATATAGTAACATCCATTCCTTACACACAGCATTAATTGTCTGCAAAAGTAACAGCTGGGGCATTATGTGTGGCGGTGTGTGATTCAAAGTGCTTGCATCTATGATCATATAAGGAGAAGAACCTTTTAATTCTTTATGTATCACTATATTCAAAATGCCCATGAGTTGCTAGGCAGATTATGGATTATATAAAAAGACAAGAAGATGTAATTATCTGGGAAACCGCTATCTGGAAAGACTGAAGAAGTCATATTTTTCTGTGACTTGACTTTCAATACCACACATGAGAATGCGAGACTTGTACAACATTAGTAATATTCCACTTTTTTTCAGCCTTGGGCTAACAATAATTAGTGATGAAGGAAGGAGCTTCTGCAGCTGACAACCAACTTACAGTATATTGCTGTTCCTCTTCCCTCCTTAGTTCTGTTCCCTTGTTCCACACTGGTTTTGCTCTATTTAGTCTCACAAATAGGGAGACACTGATTTTTGATGGTTTTCCTGCAACAAAATAATCCAGATCTATCAAGAATTACTACCAAGATGTAGTTCCAATTATTTTGTTTCCATTTTCCTAATGATAATATAGATATACCCAGTTCCAGAAACGCAATTCTCAGGCAGTCTGAAAATGCAGAGCCTGCCATCTTAATAGTATCATAATGCAAGAATGTGCTTGTATTCCAGTCCTGGTTTACACTCTTTCCTTGTATTCATAATAATTTGTGTCTATATCCTCCTCCCTGAAACAACATTAAAATATCCTCTTCCCTAAAAACGGCAGTAAAATTACTAACATTCATTTGGGAAAACTGTATACAAACAGCCAAACTAAGAAATATTGCCAACAAATAAATAAATAAGCATGCACACAAACACACCTGAAAACATAAGCTTTAGCTATGACTAAAAGTTACAATAAAGAACAATCAAAGGATGAACCTTTTATAAACACAAAGAATTATAAATATTCAAGGGTTAAGGCTCAAAACTATCTCACCTAGTTCACTGATTTCTTAACCGAAATTGTGAAGGGTAAATTGTGAAAGATAAAAACAAACATAGCTACCTATTGTTAGGGATGCTTCCTTGTTACCTTATTCCAATACATGGCTGAACTCTTTGTGTTGTGACTAACAAGCTCAGTGACCATCCATCAATAGAGCTTGCCTTTTGCTAATTTTGTGCTGTGTGGCATAGAATAATATATTAGGATTGGGATACAGCCATGAAACTCAGTAACCAACTATTGTGAGGTTAGATTGGGTTAAAAAATACTTATTCTGCCTTGTTCTTCGTAACACAGTGGGAATAAATAAACTAATAAATAATAGCATACCAGTTTTGCATTCTTTTTATCTAGCTCAGGGATATCAAACTGGTGGCCCATGGGATGGATGCATCACGCTCTGCAAAGGCAAAAAAGTTGTGATACATCACGACACGTCATGTGACGTGATCGAGTTTGATACCTGTGATCTAGCTTCTCCAGCATAAAAGTCTATGTGTTTGGTTTTTTTTGAACAAATTTTATTAATTTTTAAAGACATACTAAACATAAAAACACAAAAACACAAAACATAAAAACATAAAAAATCTCTTTTCTGAAAGTTGCTTGGTCCCGGGTTAAAACTCTTGGTACAGACACAAATTCAAATTCATATTCATTTTACATACCATTTCATATCTTATTAACATTTTCAATTTTCTATATAGCTTCTCCTCTCTTTTAAATTTTCTCAATTTTATTTTATTTATCTCCTCTCAATTTAAATCATAATATTTATTATTCTTTGTCTGTTCTATTTCCAGCTATCCATTTATCTTTCTTCTTTGAAAAAAAAAACTTCTCCTATACACTAAATGGAGTATGATGCCTTTATCTCTTTCCCCTATCTTTATAATACTTAATATAAAACACATAACTTTCATTGGGATTCTGTCTGGTACATTCTAAAATTATACTATATTATCAAAACCAATACAAATCTATTCATTAATATTGATATTCATTTATATCTTAGACATTTAACACATTACTTTTCAGTTAAATCACATACTTTTATGGGAGCACCTATTTTCCATAGTTATCCCCCCCCCCACATCACATATTATAGCTCATTATTTCATTACAATGTTCCTCCTTCTTCTACTTCAAATCTCTCATTTCACAAAAAGTTTCATTATGATAACATAGTCTAATCATTAATATTAACAATCATTTATATCTTAAACATTTTACTCATTTCAATTGAATATCATGCCTTTGTGGGAACACTTATGCTTTCCAAAATTATCCCCCCCCCCACATCACATATCTTAAATCATATTTCATTACAGTACTCCCCTTTTTCTTAACAAAAATTTCACTAGGTTATACTAAATATTTTATCACATTTTAAATTACATATTATTTCCAATTTTCTATGGTTATTTCTAAATACAAATATAAAAATGCAATCTTATGTACCCTTCTAGAATCTCTTTTTCAATAAAATTTATCCATTATCTCTAAAAAACTTTTGCTTCTTCACATCTTGCTCCCCACCATTAAGGCTTCTCATCCCTTCCTTTCTCCCTTGCTTCTTCTTCTCCTTGTCCTCTTTACCCCCTTGTCTCTCCACCTCCCTTTTATTCTGCTTTCCCCCTTTCTGTTGTTTCCTAACATAATGTCCACTTTTCACCTTATTCTTCTCTTTTTGTGTTGTTTTTCCAGATCTTAAAGTCTTCTTTTCCTTTTTCCCTTCTCCGACCAAAGTTATTTGTTCATCAAAGATGGCTTCTTCTTTGTCCCCACCATCCTGTTGCTCATTCAGCTTTACATAAGTATAAACCGCCATTTCTAAGAATTGAAAAAGAGTGCCAAGGACATCTTTCCCTTCCTCCTTTTCTTTTTCATATTTTTGATATACAAGTTTCAGTCCATCCACAAGTGATGTCATTGTGTAGAGAAAAAGTTTTTCCAAACAACCACCCAAGTGCTTTTAATCAGAAATAATTCTCAAAAGTTCCAAAATCACCAAACAATCCAAACAAGCTGTTTCTTTTAAATACCTTCTCCTTCTTCACTTTCTCTTTCTGGGGTTAAAGTTTAATCACAAAGTTCCCTTTAAAATATATCTTTTAGAAGCCTTATTGATGTTTAGTAACTCTTTAAAGTTCTAGGCAATCTTCTCCTTATTTTCAAACTTTGCTCCAATTTTTTTCCCCTCTCCCTTCCCACTTACAGCCAAAAATCTTTTTCCCATCCGCTGTCACGTTAGGAAGGAGAGTGAAACGAAAAAAAAAAAAAAACTTTCCCTTTTAGGATATTCGCAGCTTGTAACTCTCACAAGAAACAATGTATACTTAGCAGCCTTCAAGATTCCAGGTCACTTTCTCTTGCTTTGTCCTGGTTGAAAGCAGCTTTCATATTTCTTCCAGCTTTCTCCCTCCTGCACCTGCTTGTCCGGCTGTAGATTTCTTCGTGGCGGCCATTGCTGACCGCCGTTCCTCCGCCTTGGGAAAAGGGGATTTTGCCGGCTGGGGAGGGGGTCTGTGACACCCCCAAGCCCCTGTCCGGATCCCCCTGTCTTCAGCTGCCTCTACGGGGCAGCTATATCCCCCAGATCCAAACGGATCGGGGGAACCTTGGCGGCAAACGCAGTAGGGATCGCGCAGTATCGCGAATCCCTGCCGCCGCCGAAACCTTGCAAACCGGAAGTCAAAAAGTCTATGTGTTTTAATATGACACAATTTGTTTCAGGAATCAAGCTCTCTTTCTGCATCCATTGAAATTGTAACACTTAAAATAAATAAAGTATACTATATTCATAGAAAGTGTCCCTGCTCATCTTTTCCTTGCCATGCCAGATGTAGATAAAATAGATTTGACAGGATGAAAATGTCCACAAGTTAATGATTTGAAGATTTATTTCTGACATTTTGTTTTCTTTACGTCTCCTGACATGTACAACACCCTTGATACTTCGGCCACATGGAAAAACAGCTATGAAAACATTGCAGATTTATGTTTTCCACTCACATTCTTTGCACATTTTGTGTTCTACATGTTTACTGACATAAGGCATTGTTTTAATCTTGTTAAGACAACAGGACTGTTATAGCACCAGAAGATTTCACAAAGAACATATCTAGGTCTCATATATAGATCTGATAAACATGTTCTGACCAAGGCTTTCTGAGACAGTAACAGTCACACACTGTTCCCAAAACCCTTTTGTTTTATTTCAACGGCTGTGAATTATATGCATTCACTGCCCATAATGAGTCCCAAACAGTTTATGAATAGTCCAACAGAATTCTGCCACAGTCTTTCGGGATAAGGCTGATAAGCACCCACCTTTATCTTCCTTGAAATGCTGCCAATAACTAAATTGTCAATTAGCTGTACAAGGCCAAACAAACCACAAAGTCAAAACAGAGTTTCAGATTTTAAACCGACCAGAATAAAGTTACTTCCTGCAAAGGCTCATGTCCCTTTGCTCCTTTTTTATGTCTTATGGGAGGGGCCAATCATCTCCAAGCCTTACTCCCAAGTCGCCCCTTTTGTCTTAACTGTTCTTGCCTTCTGGCAGCTCTGCACAGATTGAGGGATGCACTGTTGCCAATTAGGGGGAAGGAAAACAAGGGAAATTCAATTACTTGCATGTAAAACAAAATTTACTCGCATGATAATGGGTGTAACATAATGGAATTTAAGTAGGCTAAGCATATGCAAAATTATTGTCTGGTTTTCATGTGTGCTTTTCAGCCTAATGATTTCAGTTGATTGTATTTTCCTTTTACCTATAAAAAGTCCCAAAGAGGGGACATAACAAAAATGAGAACAGAATAAAATCAATTTATAATAGCCTGGTTTCAAACACTATCTCTAAAAACTATTAAATGCATATATGAGTTATATCAGCACATAAAACATAGAGCAAGTAGCCGTTTCAAGAAGTAAATAAATGGAATATAAATGTAATAATAATTCAGACTGGTGAGTCATTCTCTCCAAAGAAACTCTGCTCTTTATTCTTTCTAATATAGTTGTCCTCCCACTTCCTGGAATCTTCATGAGGTTCTAAAACATGCATGTAACTGTAAAGTCATAAATATAAGCAGGAGAGGAATATAAGAATTGTTTAGAGATGACAATGGGAGAAATGAATCTGTGTTTGTAATGTTTCTAATATGCTTTTCCATTTTTAAGCACCTCATCACTCTTGTTTCACTCTGCTTCTGTCACTGAGGTAATTTATCCAGCTTTGTTCTATTCCTAGAATCTTATTGCTCTTTCTATCACTTGCATTCTCCTTAATGTGAAAATAAAGTGAAAGTTTGGTTCCTAACCTTATTGTCCCTTCTAATTTGCCAACTCAGAAATATGCTGGAAGGTTTTATGTTAAAGGAATTACAAGGATATTATGGGGTCAGACAGAGTAAAGACAATGAATAATTACTTCTTGCCATCAGAAATGGGTATATCCAGTTGCCATTCCCAAACCTATATATAAATATGGACTAAAAGTGTTATTGGCATCCATTGTATGCAGATTGACCACACCCCTTTGTGGAAAACATGTGAAATTAGAAAGTAATATTCATATTTACAAAAAGACAGCAAATATTAGCAATGGGAGTCAGTTCAGCCTCAAATAATAAAATCTTAGCGAGTCACCGTGGCCAATTCACCATGGGACAACTCTTTGAGAGACAATATAATAATTCCATTTAATTATATAAAATAAATAAAAATAATTTCTTTTTTTGTTATTCATGTTTCATTCTGTCTCTCCTTTTGCATCCTTTCTTTAATGCTTCTATTCCACCATTTATTTGATATTAGCGTAATTCTTGTCCTGCAGTGAGTTATCCTATGGCAAGTTGGGTATGGTGAATTAGCAAACTTCCAACTGGATCAGCTAACTATAAATGTATGCATCTTCCAGGGAAAACAGGGAATGAGGGAAATTCCCCATCCATCACCCTAGGAGGACATGTACTTTTAAAACAATTAGTGCTGATTTTAGACTATTGTTAGTGGAACCTAAAGATGAACTCACAATATAACACATATAGAGCAACACATGGTTTAGAAGAAAATATCTGAATTTCTTGAATAAATGAAACAAAGGAAATATGACTCACTAAAATGAGTTTCGGATATAATTAGCATTAGGATGAAAAGAGCACTTGATACATATTGAACCACAACCTTTAAGAACCCTTCTGCTGATTAATACAGAAAGCAATCAGTTTAGAAGAGTTGATGTTCTCAGGACATTGATCTGTATTTAATTTAGTCATATTAAATAACCATCCAAATCTGCACAAATTTTCTTCTCCTTAGGTTTCAGCTGGCTTTAAAGATCTTGTGGCAGTTTGTAGGAAATACCTTTTTCGTTGACTGAATTTGCACTCTTTTAAAGGATGAGGAACATCTTCTAGTCAACTGAGTGTGTAGTTTCATTCATTAATTCATTGTCATTCTTTTTTTTCCCTCAATCAACATCATGGAAGAAATACTTTTGCTTTATATAAAGTTGAATTTATATAAATGCTATTTTTTCTCTTATTACATATTTATTTTCAACTCCTTATTGATGTTTTATACAGATAAGCTAAAAATGGTTTGCTATAAATTTTAATATAAATTTATCACACTTGTGCTACCTGAACCATTACATAAATGAAGTGCAATTGCACATCAGTGTTTCCACCTGAGGTCTATTTTCATTCTGTCTTAAAACCAGGGATAGACAAGTATGAAAATCTGGTTTTAAAAAAGAAATAATTTGAGTTCTAAAAATCAAATGGGAGAAAACCCTAATAGATTCATCAATCAGATCTTTAATGTTTAGGTTTTAAAAGTTTATAAATTATAAATTTGTGGAAGCTTTTGTTTTTAGAAATTTATTCATTAAAACAAATTTATATGCCTGCCCAACTCACACATATTAACTCCGGGAAGTTTACAACATTATAAATTCACAGAATGGAACTTATATCCCAACTTTCTCACCCACCCCCCATGGCAGCAACAAGCACAATCACACCAGCCATTTTATTGGTTCCATATCAGCCCAAGGTCCCAGGTTTCTGGGGTCAAAATTGTTGGTTAGAAACATCTCTTTTTACAATATTGGCTTCTCTTGAAAATGCCTCACTAATTTTGCTGAGAATGAAAGTAGCATGCTGAAACTAGTACTACTTAAGCAAACAATACGTGTGAAAGTCTTACTCACATAAACAACTACTAAAAATTATAGCCATAGCAATTTGTCATATCTATGCAGTGTTACTGCGGCCTAATTGAGCTGCACAAATCCTTTGAAAGAAATGATCTGTAATGTGCAGGAGTTGAAATGGTTACTCGTGAGTTAATTTAAAGCAAATTTCTAAAGTAGTGCCAAGCACAAATGACCACGAACATTTGTTGAATTCAAAGAACAAAAGAGTTTATTATTGCTACCTATATATACGAATCTAGTCAACTAACAGCCGAAGTTAAATTGGTGCTAGATAAGAGTCAATGGAATCCACAGGGGCTGGACTTGAGTCTTTTGTGGCAATGTAATGACCCAAACAGATGACATTATCATCAACCAGGAAAGGACATTTCCCCCTCTCTAAGAGGCAAATTCCTTTAGAAGTGATCTATGGGGAACACAGATCAATTGTTGCAAAGGTCCAGATTCTAAAGTGATTGTGGCCATTTATTCTGCCTTCCTGTCACACCATTTTTCTTGCAAATTCCCTATTTCCCTTTTATCTTTTTTTAAGACACTCTTCCCTTTATCTTTCTCTTCCTTCCTATACTGAAGATTTGAACAGATTGTTCTTGCCAGAGATCTGAACTGAGCAGCTCACAGAGGACTTCTGAAGTTAGTATGGAGGCTGAGTGGATCTCTAGGGGAAGGGAACTATTTTGAAGCTGGCTGTTTTTGTATTTTGTTGTTGATGTTGCCATTGTTTATTGCACAAATGTCTTACATTATTTTTGTGTACCCTTTTTCTTATTTTTTTCTTTTTAAAAAATACTCTTAGGAGACTTGTGCATGAGAAATAGTAATTCAGTTCATTTTACAAGAATACGGGAATTTAAAACGTTCCAGGAGTTAAAATTGAAAAAGATACTCCAAGTTGGCTTTATTACTGTCATCATACACATTTTGATATGATACAGAGTGTGGAAACCATTGTTCAAGTGGGATCTTCAATCATATGGGATGCTTCCTTGTATACAAGAGAGTGTCCTTAGGCAGTCTTTTTTATAACCTCATTAAGGCTGTAGAATAATTCTATCTACAGGGTGGAAGTAAATTTCACCTATGAGAGAATTGCAACAGAAGCTGCAAGCAAATCCCCTTTAAAAATCCATGAGCATACAGAGTATGGTCTTCCTTTACCTTCTGGAGAAGAAGACTGTGAGGACAACTTTCCACTTTTCCACTCTTCTTTCTTAGAAGAATAAAACATTCTGGTGTTCATTGGAGCATAATGCTCTTTGTCAAAATGCTGTAATCAAATGTAGTCCACCTTATCTCTCCAAATAATTTGGTTCAACCATTTTTTCCTTTGCATTATTAAAAGAAGAAAAAAAAACTAGATTTAACATCAACATCTCTTATAGCAGATTGGTAAACTTCCTTTATTTTCAGGTAATATTCAGGTAAAACTTATTTATTATTATTATTATTATTATTATTATTATTATTATTATTATTATTATTATTATTATTATTATTATTATTATTATTATTATTATTATTATTATTATTATTTCCTTAGCAGTTTCAGGAAATGAAGCAGCTGAAGAGATAACTGGAATTATTCTAAGAGGAAACAAAAAATGAATATAACCAAATATGGTTGGATGCCTATCTTTGGGAGTATTCTATTGTGATAAAAGTTGCAGAAAGCAACTTAACTCTCTGATGATTTATGTCCACGGATTAGTATTCACTGCTTAGTAACCCACATACTGAGTAATAAAGTTAAAGGTCTTTCTAATGGTCAAGGGATTCTTTACAGATTAAATCAATAAGGATTAAATCAGTTATGTTTATTCAGAGTTATAAGCAAACTAGACAAATCCTGCAAAGTCAAATTCTTATAAGAATATCTGTGGTTCATTTGCACCTGTGGAAATCAAGGAGATTCTCTGTGACATTCCAGAGAGAAGTCCAAAATAAGAGTCCTGGATTGGATAAGGAAGGAGGAAGAGGTTCTGGGTAGATTCAGTCTAGAATCTCTCAGAACAAACTTGATTAAAATACATTTTAATATAGGACTGTTGTTTTTTTTAAGGCAGATTGACTTAATTCTAATGTATATGTTCTAGTGTTATCATGTATTGATACAGCAAGCTTGGGGGTGGGGATGCTCTGGAAAAAGCTTTAAGAGAGTCAGCAAAGAAAGATTAACACAGAACAGAAGCCGTAGTGATTTTGTTAAAGATGCTTTGGGTTTCTGTCAAAAGCTGATCTGCTTCATTAAAAATGAAAATTTTATTTGCACTTATCCCTTGTCCCTGAGGCCATGTCAGGTTTGCTAGCCAAAAATTACATGAATATGAGAAGAGATTTAAGAACTTGTAGACACAATTAACTTATTTGATTCAATGGCTTTTTATGTATATATACGTCTTGGTGTACCTTTTTATTATTATCAGCAGAAACAAGGGGAGGAAAAAGCCTTGCCTATTACATTCCGATAGCATAGCCAGTGTACCTTGTTAGCATGCTGTAAAATATCTGCTCTCATAGCAGGAAGTGACAGTATATCACTGGCTCTCCAATTTCACAGAGACATCCTGCACTTCCCTAATAAGCATCTGAAAACAAACAAGTAAAAAACAAAAGTGCCCAGGTGCTCAACGTGTGGTGGAAAATTGAGTGCAAACTGGTTGCACTCTCCCCAAGCAAATTGAAGGGGGAAGGGGGAAGGGGGAGGAAAAAAAGAAAAAGAAAACAAGAACAAAAAATGTAGAAATATAACCTTATTAAATAAGACAGCAAGCCTAAGTGGCATACAAGGCTATTAAACATACTAAATTGCTCCATAATAATAAGAAACATATTTCACATCTGTTCCATGACACTCTGGTTTTAACAAGTAATAGGAACACCAGGCTGGAAAATATTTAGGCTTGTGCATCAGTATATCATTGTCAACAGCTAAGCTGTCTCGAAAGAAGCACTTATTTCATATATTTTATTGCTTGATAGCTTGCTGATTGCTTTTACAAAACAATAAATTGATGGCCTGATTCAGCAGTGACATTAGGTTATGTTCATTTTTGGTGATTGATGCTTTGAATTAGGAAACTCATAAAGTTTCCCCATTCTTTTGCAAATATGATATCTCCAACACCAGAGTTGAATCTCACAACTGAAATGACATGGCTGTTTCTAAACCAGATTAAAACTGTGCACTTAAAAAAGCTGGCTCATGATCCTCTCCAATAAAGTACTGATAATTTATTTGCCAATGTTGCTTATTTGAATGAACATCATGTTTAACTTGGTAGCATCCAATGGAGCTATGGGGTATGCATCTGTAACGCTTCATCAGAGATTTAATTTGAGGCAATGTCAGTTGATCAATGGCACCTACACCAAACTGTGATAATACCAAGATGTTAACTTGTGTGTTCACTAACCTTATCCACAAATGTTACCCCATTATACAGTGCCTGATATCAGACACAAGTATTAAGTAAGATATTTGTATAATAGAAATACTACTTAGACTTATATACCACTTTATAGTGCTTTACAGCCCTCTCTAAGTGGTTTACAGCAGGGGTCACCAACCTTTTGGACATCAGGGACCACCAAACTCATAATTTTAGATACCACTAACCAGTTCTGTGGGTGTGGCCTAATTTGTGGGTGTGGCTTGGTGGTCATGTGTTTGGCTGGGCATGGCTTGAATGTAAATATTATATATATTTATATAAATATTGAATTTTTTATTAAAAAGAGCAACTTTTACCCAAAATCAGTCAAAGCAGGCAGATTGAGTTGCTCACAGAATCACAGATTCATTCAGAGAACTATCTATCTGCCATTGGCTAGCTCAGTCTGTCACATAAAATTTGCTTGCAAGCAAACACATAAAATTTTCTAGCAAGCAAACTCACAAAATTAACTCACAACACACCATGCATGTAAATATTGAATTTTTTATTTAAAAAAAAGAGCAACTTTTACGCAAAATCAGGCAAAGCAGGCAGGCAGATTGAGTTGCTCACAGAATCATTCAGTGATCTATCTATCTGCCATCAGCTAGCTCAGTCTCTCAAATTTGCTTGCCGTGAGTCTGCACTGAATTTGCTAGCAAACAAAACTTCAGTCCTAAGGGAGGTTCGGCTGTGCTGAGCCGAAGATCTAAAGACTAGCTAGAAAGCAAGAAATCCAACCATTTCCTGCTTCCTAGCTACTCTAAATCTCCCGGCACAGCAGAACAGATGATGGTCGGAAAAAGGAAAAATAGCAATTTAGCAGGCAAGTTTACTGGGTAAGGAGTGAGTGGGCAGGGAGGGTTCCCGTGGGCCCTGTGGGCAGCACAGCCTTGTGTTTCTGTGCAGCCTGGATTAATTGCTTTGTGGGGGTGCTCTGGGGGTGAGATTTCTCTGTGGCCCACCAAAATTTTCTCATGGCCCACCAGTGGGCCGTGGCCTACCAGTTGGCGACCGCTGGTTTACAGAGTCTGCATATTGCCCCCATAATTTGGGTCCTCATTTTACCCACCTCAGAAGGATGGAAGGCTGAATCAACCTTGAGATTTGATCTGCCAAATTGCAGGCATCCAGCAGGTAGCAGAAGTAGCCTGGTACTGCACTCTAACCACTGTGCCACCGTGATAATCCTCTATTTCTCTTTCTTTCCCCTTTTCCAGAATTATGGATGTTTCAAGAGAATTGGATCTTAACATAGTGTGCTCAAAGTCCAATAATTTGAGCCTGGTCATTTGTGCCTCAAGTGGGTTGATTAATCTTTAATGCATTTTCATGCTTGGCTATCCATGGTACACTCAAAAATATTCTCCAACACATATTCAAAAGCATCAATATTCTTATCTAATTCTATTCTTATATATTCTAACTCTAACCACTGCACCAACGAGGCTCAGTGTTGTTGGCATGCATATTTCATTCCTGTCCCATATATATGTTACAAAACATTGGGAGTTACCAATCCTGGATAAATTCTTAACAAAAGATATTCACCCTTTCAGGGTGATGCAGACATCCCACCCACCCTTTGGTCCTTGGTCAGCCTTCTCTGCTTCCATTCTGCAATTCTTTCTCAAAAAAGAACTGGGTAGAGCAATGCTATGCCAATAATCCATCAGAATTACTAACAAAATTATGGCCACAAATGTGGCAAACCCCTTGACTGCTTATCCCTTTCCCTGTCAGTATTAAACTGACAATGGGCCACACAGCTGATGGACTGTAATTTAACATAGTTAGACCATGTATAATTGACAGACTGGATTTTATCATAGATTTTAGTTGTTATTTATTATTTTATACTATAATTTTTAATTGTATATTTACTGAGTGCTTTTATTTGTTCTGGTTTCTGGTCTTATGACTGAAATAAACTGAATTGAACTAACAAAAGCTGACAGTATTTTTTTTAATTACCCACATGCCTTGTTTTTAAAATAGTACAAAGAAAGTAAGTAAAACTGATTGCTAATTTAAATCACTCAATGTCCCACTCAATGATGCTGCTCATGAAACAGAGGTGGTATTCAGCAGGTTCTGACCAGTTCCGGAGAACCGGTAGCAGAATGTTTGAGTAGTTCAGAGAACTGGAAGTGGAAATTTTGAGTAGTTCAGAGAATTGGCAAATACCACCTCTGACTGACCCCACTACCAGCTATTTTCTGCCTCCTGAGTCCCAGCTGATCGGCTGGGTCTTCTTTTGTTGCCCTGCATAGGAGAAGAGAGCTGGAAAGCAGGTTAGTGGAATGGGGAAGGAATAGAGATTTTGCAGTATCCTTCCCCTGCCACACCCACCAAGCCACGCCAAGCCCACCAAGCCATGCCCACAGAACAGATAGTAAAAAATTTTGAATCCCACCACTGTCATGAAACATCCAAAAAGGGGGATGGTGAAATGGTTAGGACTAGGGTTCACTATTAAATTATATCATAGAAAAATAATGTAACAGGCTGAAGTAGCTTAACACAGAAATACCAAGACTACCATTTCTAATACTACGTGAACACAATTGGAATTTGACATTCATTGGGCATATAAAAAAATATAGGCGGGAGGAGAAGAGAAATGTTAAATAAAATTGCTGAGCTATGACTGAGCTTCCTTCATATCTCCAGTCTGTTTGTTTGCTTGCTTTGTTTAAACTTCCTTCAACTCAAGTTTCAGCAGAATGAGATATAAGATGAAAAAAACACAAAACGGAAAGAAACCAGAGGCCTGCAGCATTTATACTCCATTCTTGCTGAGCTCCATGACTTCTGTTCATCCCAGTGGCTGATGACAAGACAAAGAGGAGACTAGCAAATCTGAAGCTCTCAACCCATCACATAGATGGCAGTGACTCAGACCAGATGCAGCAATGATTGGTACTGGAGGGCAGCAGATGTCATGCCAGTAGAGTTTTCTGCTGACTTAACAATGGGTGGAATAGCACTAATTCAACCATGGAGAAAGGCCTTCACAGTTACTGAAACAAGGAGATGAAGCATTTTTAGTTTCAAAAAAGGAATGGGACAAACTATAAAGTTAATGGCAGAAGAGCAGTGGCTATTTGAATGCTTGTGAAAAGTTAATTATTGATTAAGCAAGCTTATAGAGATAATCCTTGACTTACGACCACTATTGAGTCCATAATTTCTGTTGCTAAGCAAGACAGTTGCTAAGTGAGTTGTGCCCCATTTTACAACCTTTCCTGCCACAGTTGGTAAATGGATCACTGCAGTTGTTAAGTTAGTAACATGATTGTTAAGTGATTCTGGTTTCCCCAGTGACTTTGCTTGTCAGATGATCTCAAAAGATGGTTATGTGACCAAGGGACACTGCAACTGTCATAGATACATGACAGTTGCCAAGAGTCTGAATTGTGATCAGGTGACCATGGGGATGCTGCAACTGTCATAAGTGTGAAAAATGGCCATGTCACTTTTTTTCCATGCCGTTGTAACTTTGGGTCACTAAACAAATGATTGTAAGTCAAGGACTACCCCTACAACTCTATATCACTAGAGAATGAAATGAAAATGAAATATAATTAAAAAACTATATCCAATCTAATGAATAATGTACTGCCTTCCTGTAATATACAGTATAAGGGATTATAAAACACAAATGGTATTCTGCAAATGTTTTGGAAATATTACAAGAGCTACCAAGGAATCATATTCTCACTGCCACCATAGGTTTCTGCATGGAAGACAAAGAGGGGGCTATTGATGGAATCTATATCTTGACTTTTCAATACAACTCCCATGACTTATTGAGAGGAAGTTGGAATTTACCCGATAATGTCACTGTCGTCATGTGGCCATTGCTCATCTGGCTTGCTGCAGATGTCTGTAGTGGCCACCAAGGAGAAGTGGAAGAAGCCAATGTCTAATTGGCATATAACGTTAAATCAAGAAATCACAGCACATGCCCAATTCTTTCTGAAACTGAGCTTAATTCTTAATTCTCTCCATCTGTGAAATCAGATATGGGGATTAATATTAATTTTCACATTTCCTGAGTACTTGCTGCTGGAAGAAACAAATAAGAAGCAAACAAGGAAGCAAAGTTTTATCATTACTTAAAATAAATTCAAAATTGCTAAACTAAAAAAGAATGCTGCAGATATGTTTAGCACCAAAGTAAAGTTTCTTTTAAAAAGTGACAAGCCAAAAATAGGAGAAATTAAAAATGAAGAGTTTGTTTTTCTTCCCAGCTAAACGGAAGCAGAGAGATGTCATATGTTCACCATAGAGGTTTTTTTTAATTATAATTATGCACAAAGGCATCGTGATGTCGTGACACAAATACTATCCATGAAAGTTCGCATTCAAACACAACATTTTCATTATTGGATCACCTTGTTCCCCACTTACTCCACAATCACCTATCAACTTCACTTGAGCTTATCAAACATCAACCAGAGAGAAGGAGAAGCACAAGAAAACAGGTTCCTACTTTCACCACACAGCAGTAACCATGGCAGCAGCTACATGGAAAGTAGATTTTGGAATGGAATAGATGTGGAGCCAGAGCAACAAATATATTTAGAAATATTAGTGAGGGGGACAATTCTTATGGGGGGGAAGAGGGAGGGGGAGATGACTTAGATCTGGATCTCCAAACTTTGCAACCTTAAGACTTGTGGGTTTCAACTCCCAGAATTCTTCAGCCAGCCACTTTGGCTGGGGAATTCTGGGAGTTGAGATCCACAAGTCTTCAAATTGTCAAGTTTGGAGACCCCTGCTCGAGATCAGGGTTTGAAATGACCTGCCAGTTATTTAGCAGATATTGACCTAAATTCTTAAGAAGAACTCTATGAAGGTCAATATCTGCTAAATAACTGGCAGGTGTGATTTCACAATTTTGTGTATATAATAATAATAATAAACAGCCTAGTTAGTGGACATTGCAATAAATGGAGACAACAGAATAGAAATGTCAATTACAAAAGTCACATTGCTTGGATATGCACATATACTATGCCAGAGATGTCAAACTCATGTCATCATGGTGGTGTCACATGATGTATCAGGACTTTTTTCCCCTTCACTAAACCAGCATGGGGCTGTCAAAGTCTTGGCCCATGGGCCGGATGCATCCTGTGCTGGCTACCCCCATACTGATTTAGTGAAGGGGAAAAAAGTCTGGATACATCATGTGACACCACCTTGATGACATGAGTTTGACATCTCTGGGGTAGTATATCCAAGCAATATGACCTTTTGTAATTGACTGGTGGAAATTTGCTCAATGCTCACATTTTCTAAGTGCTGTCTAAGATTTTTTTTGCTATAAAAAAATCAATTACCACTGGAATGACAACAGCAGATTATGCTGTTTTAATTTTGATTTTCAGATCTTGATAATTTTTTATCTTTTCCAATTCTCCAATTCTTTGTCTTCTATTCTATTATTCTCCTGTATTGTCATATTAATTATCCACACTTTCTGCTTTTCAACCACATTTAAACCTAGCATTTTGTGAATCAAGACTTTATCTGTTTGCATTGGAAGTTATGCAATGTTATCCTGTGTAACCTCAACCACTTGTTCAATTCTACATTCCTACAAATTTTCATTACTGGCACATAATAATTTTTATACATATTCCAGTGAATTCTTCTGACAACTGCGTTATGTCATTGCTTATAATCAGTTTGTGCAATCTTCTTGCATGAGCTGAATCGTTGATTGACTGTTTCTTTGCTCCTTTGTACAATCTGAACTTTAAATCATTTGATGATTTTTAAATTCTGGCTTTGATTGAATTAAATAGAATAGCTTGATCTTGAGCAACCAAAGTCAAGCCTTCACTTTCTTTCTTTTTTTAATGTTCCAATTGTTAAGCCAGTGCCAGATTTTATCTTTATCCACTTTGTCTTGATTTTTTTGTAAAAAATTATATTATTAATAGGTAGCAATAGCACTTAGACTTATGCACCACTTCACAGTGCTTTACAGACCTCTCTAAGTGGTTTACATTGCCCACCCCAGGTCCCGGGAAAGAACACAACAATTTGACAAAAATGCCAAATTCTTTTAGTGGTGTTAAAAGCATCGTCACAAAATGTAAGGTGTTCTGAATGAAACTGCCTTTTGCAATTTACTGATGGTGATTTCTTCTTATTGTTGCTGTGATAGCATGTGTTAATATTAATAACATTATGTGTTAAAGTAATATAATACCCAATTTTCATTTCCATTTAACTGAAATTAACATTATAAATAAAACAATTTTCAACTTTTGCTTTCTTAAAAATATAAATGCGTTTGTTTTTCGTATTCTTTGAAAATAATATAACAAGGCAACAAGGCATCTCATTTCCTATAGCTTTTCATAAACTTATTAAGAACACATCTGATGGATACTATATTAGAAAGAGACTTTGCTAGTTGCCTCTTAGCTAAATTCCAACATATTCCTTCTTAACATGAGGATTACTACATACATTTGCCTAAAGATTGATTTGTCATTGAAGGCCTGAATATATATTCCTTAAGGATAACAGTGAAAAACTACACTAAACAAATTTGAAAATCTTCCCTTGAGCATCCATGAATCCAAAGCAATTGAAATATGATGTATGGGGTCAGAAATCATATGATTCCCCCCCCTCTTTCTCTCCCTCTGTGTGTGTGAGAGAGAGAGAGGGTGGGGGAAGAGCAAGAGAGAGTGTGCACTAAAACTACATTAATAGTTATATCAGAAATAGGAAAGAAGTAAAATTAATAGTGGTTGAAAAGTATGTGGGCTGAAAACATCTCAATATACTTGAATGTTCTGAAATGGCAATATATATCTGCTAGTTGTAACTGAGCAAAGTTCAGTGCAATTCACTTTTCCCGGAAAAGTGCAAGTGTGATGTATTTTTTCCCTTTAGGACTAACTTTCAACTGTACATAGATAAACAAAATCTGAAGCAGCCTAAACTGTGATCTGAATCACAATAAACGTTAGAAGTCTATCAGGAATGAATTGCCAATGGGTCATATTGTGTTTGTGTCTGTGTTAAAACTGGAATATACTTTGGGTCGAAAGTATGTGTAACCTACCCATAAAGTACTAAAACAGCAAAGAAGGAAAAGACAAGAGACCCAAATTCTTATGTTCCTCTGAACTCCTTTAAATATTTTGCTTTACTTTTTTTTCCATATTTTTTTCCTTCCCAAATCCTTTTCCCAGAATGACCTTTAATTTTGAGCTTTGAAAGAGATGTCATATCTTGGAGCCAATAGCTGTCCAACGTTTATTCATATCCTACTCATTACTTTTTGCCTTAAGTCTTCTTACATATTCCAAACAGCAGTTCAAATTCTTTCCAGCTTGGGGAGAATATTATTATACTACATATAGCTACACCTTTTTTATTAGATTAATTAGAATGTTGATAGAGAGGGAATTCTTACTCTGACTGCAATAATGAAGCAAGAGGCAGCTTATTTTTCTATTTCCCCATCCATATTGTCAGACTTTCTTGCTTGCAGTCTGGAGTGAAAACAGTTATTCAAAGAACAAGGGCTCTTATTAATAATATTAATTAGAACAGAATTTGACATTGCAACACACAAATTCCAGTGGGTACTCTTCATTCAAAGAAGAAGCATATACTATGGATAGGCAATAGAAGGTGGATAAATTAGATTTATCTTACGCTTTTTTCCATACAAAAGGAGAAGAAGCTCATCTCCTTTGTTTATTGCTTTAGTAACTGCTACTCAACTTCTAATCAGCATCAGAAATTACTTTTTCTCATGCTGACACAGACACCAAATCTCACCATCACCTTGGGAGAAAAATAATGCAATGGGCACAAGAATGTACACCATATGGCCAAGCTGATATTTGGTCATAAAATGGCTAGTGAGTAAAGAGATAATTCACCTTCTAAGTAAGAATAGGCCTTAAGCAGCCTGTGAATAATTATTCCACAATGGTCCACAAGACACACTTACCCATTACATGCATGTCTCCTGGTGGTAAATATTGGCAAATTCTAACAATACATCACATCTGTCCACCAAATTAAACAATATTATTAAGGGAAAGAAGGTATATAATCCCTTCCTTATTAAAGCCTTCATAACTTTATAAAGAGCTAGAATCTAGTTAAAGATTGTGTAGTACAGTCTATATCAGTGGTGGCTAACCTTTTTGGGCTCCTGTGCCAAAAATTGTGTGCGCGCTTACACGCTCGCATTCGTGTGCCGGCACCCAGAAGGCAATGTGCACCCCCCATGCCCCCTATGCAATCCCTACCCCACCTACCCACCCCACCACCCCCTTACCTGCACTGAGCCTCACAGCTGATTTTTGACCAGTTTGGCCGGCTTAAGGAAGGCTTCTGCAGGCTTCTGTAAGCTTTGCAGGCCCAAAACTAGTCCTGTTTCGTCACTTCCTGTTTTTCCAAAAATACTGGAAGTGATGAAACGGGGCTAGTTTTCGGCCTACAAAGCTTGCAGAAACCTGCAGAAGCCTTCCTCAAGCCTTTGGGAAGCCAAAAAAGGCCTCAAACCAGCCAGAAATTAGCTGTGAGGTGCGCACATGTGCAGTGAAGTAAGTTTGCCTGCAGCTCGCGTGCCAGCACAAATGGCTCTGCGTGCCACCTGTGGCACGTGTGCCATAGGTTCACCATCACGGGTCTATATAGTCTATAAGGGACTGCTTTATGATGGACTAATGGTCTGATTTTTATTTTTATTTGCTCAGCTAATAAGAAGGATTTCTATCTATTCTCTTTATATTCTATAACAGTTTTGTGCAAAATATTAACTAAAAATAATTATTTGCTTCCAGTAAGGTTGAATAATGCCAGAAATACAAAACTAAGAAAAGATTATATGTGTGCCAAAATTCTAAAATATTGATTTTCATTTTTTAATTGATATCTTTCTAGCCACAAGCAGATCAGAATTAATGATTGTCTACCAGTATAAACACTCTAAAGCAGGAATGGAACACTGTTATTTTATATTCCCTCTGCACTGGCATTATTATCTGGAACCACTGGAGGCTGTTGTTAAGCAACAAGTATAGCTCTAGATTCCCTATGCTTGCTCTAGTGCACAGGTGTCAAACTCGATCATGTCACATAATGTACCATGACTTTTTTGCCTTTGTGGAACTGGGGTGGGTGTGGCCTGCACATGATGCATCCGGCCCGTGGGTCGCCAGTTTGACACTCTGGCGAGTGGATTCACTTTCCATGTCTTCCATGCTTTCAATTAAGAATTTATTAAAATTAAATGCATATAACTGTTTTTGTAGAAAGCCATTTTAAAATATTTTAAAAAGGTCAGACACCAGATATTTACTTTTCCAGGACAGAAAAATAGACAAAGAATTGCTAGTTATATCAGTATTTTTTTTCATGCTGAAATATTCCTCCAGCAATTTCTCCTCGAGCATAGATTTCTCCCCCTAAATTTTCAAAGGATATAAAGTTAGAAGGACATTTTCATTATGAAATGCAGAAAGCATCTGAGGAAATCTCATTGCTAATGGTGATTATAGTTATAGTTCCTTGTACCCTTTGGCATTTCCCCTCATAAGCTCAATTTTAATAGCAAGGTTCACCATCTCCGGGCTTCTGTTGCAATGCCATGTGACAATGTCTGTCATCACTAAGTCAGATCAGTTCTCAGGCAACGTTTGCTGTCCTGTGAAATGTTTTTTCTTTCTTTCTGAAAATAGGGTCTTTTAAGTATTGCTCATACAATGAAAGATGAAGCCAATGTAAAAAGCTTGGGTGCATTATCTAATAAGTAGTTTCTGGTATTGATAGCGGCACATGACTAAGTTAAATATTTTCCTAATTGATATAAACAAAAAATAATAAACAAGCTTGAGAGTTGCTTAGTTTTGCTGGGGAATGGTTGGATTTTGTTTTTATTTAATGCAACATTTGATTTTATACTAGTTACTCTCTCTCAGTCCAACTAACCTCATGGGTTTGTTAATGTGGGGAAAATAGAGGAAGGAGTACGAGCATGTTTACTACCTTGAGTTACTTGTAAAATAATAAAGGAAGGATTAAAAAAAATTAATATTGTAAATAAATAATAAATACATGTACCATAATTATTAGCCATATTAATGTTCACAAACGCATCTTTTGGAGTTGTTAGGCATTTATAGCACCCCTGCATTTGCTTAATATTGTAAAAATTAACTTTATCCTTCATGTTGCATTTGTCAATTGATCTTTTAAGTGCTAGAAAGGTTCTAATTATAGTCTTTAAGGACAAGCATCACAGGTAACTGATCATAATATAACTTACTGTATTATGGATATTGTGTTAGTATATAGTATGGGCATTACGTTCAGATTCGAGCAATGTTCTCCCACCTTTGTTTTCTCACATTTGACATTACAGTATTCTAATTTCTTCATGTTCTGGATTCTCCTTTGCTCAGTGTTAACTTATAATCTTAATGATAGTTATTACTGATGAATGAAAGGCAATGTGTTAAGAGATATGCAGCAAAGAAGATTCTTAGCAGCATGAAGGCAGAACTATATCAATTATGGTTAGCCCTTCATCTAGAACTAGAACTTTACTACCGAACTGATATTATGGTCTGTAGAACTGTTTACAGAGAAAGACAAATAGGCAATAGAAAGCATTTAATTTTTATTCTGTCTGCAGCTATCCTCCATTTAATTCAATTGAAGTTGCTGTAGTCATTCTGTAAGCCATTTTCTAACCACAAGAATGATTATTATCCCACCAAAGGACTTCTGTGTATAAGGGTCTGAAGTGAACAAGTTTACTTGTAACAGCAGGTCCTGCCCATAAATCCCGAAGAGATGAGTGGGATGTATAAATGTGTCATCATAGACCAGGAGTCAAACTGACAATTGGGAACTGTGACTACAAACTAGTTTGTTGTTTTTTCCCACTGTCCACAAGTCAATTTTGAAGACTTCTGGCATTCCTGGTGTTTAGCAGCTAGTGCATCTGACAATAAAGCTCAGTGTTGACAGGTAGAAAAGAATACCTTTACTGATACTTGATCGTTCTCCATCTATGGATGGGTGATAGCTGTGAAAATTCAGGAATCTGATACATGTACTGTAAATACAAAATATCAATTTCTTAGTATTTGCTAGGAATTTATTTTCTGCATGGGCTTACTTCTTAAAATGACCCCACTTGTTTGGAAACAGGCTTTTATTTTGCTTTTCAGAATAATGCCAAGCTATTTTATACAATGCTAAATTGCTGCCAGCATGTGAGACTGGAAGGAAGCTAATTTGTGTCTTAAATTAATCACAAGTTATCTTAAAAGTATCTTGATTTGTTATCTGAAAACAGAATGACAGGAATAAAAATATAATATAAAACAAAATAGTGGAGTAGGCCTTTGCATCTAGTGCATATTTTATAGGAAATTAAAGTCTATGGATAAAAAAATGAACCGTTCAATCTAAATATTTTATAAGCTTTCATATATGGGGAGAAAAGGAATTTATGTTTAGGTGCTGATGTTTTATAGAGGCAATTATATTAGCAAAAGTTACACTATAGTAATATTTGTTTCTAACTATTTTTCTAACTTTCCATGCCTGTCTGTCCATCCATCTCTCTATCTATATATCTGTGTATCAATCTTCTTTCTTCTATTATATTTTGAGTGATGAAAATCACTTCTCAGCATAGGATTATTCTGATAATAATACTGAATTGTTCTGGCAATTAATTATGCATATTAGACAATAACCCTGAATATAGGGATATTCGTTTCATTGCAGTCAATGTGAGTTATTTCTAAATTGTGTAGCATTTAGCCCCATCTGATTGAATGAATTGTGAGATAATAGGAAGGCAATAGATTAAATCTATCACATTTAAGTGCCATAGTTCAGTGGCAGAGATATATGCTCTGTATTCAGTCCCTGACATTTACAGATAAGCAAGCAAATGCTTTGGTCTAACTCTAACACCTGCAAAGCTGCTTCCAGTCATTCCAGACAGTGATTAGATTCTCACATTGGTCTGAGCCAAGGTTTGTCTAACTCTGGTTTCCTGAATAATCACAATTACCATGTTTCTCCAACAATACACTGCCCCAATAGGAAGGCCCAGCATGTTTTCTAGGCATGAGGTGAAATTAAGCCCCTCCCCCAAAATTTAGGCCTATTTAAAACATGCAAAATGGGGGGAAGGGGGGGGAAACTTGCCCTTAGAAGCGGCCTGTGGGCAGCCACGCCATGCCACCAGCCACTCCTAATGGCCGATCATGGCGGAGCATGGAGGGCTCCCTACCCCTGCTAAGTGCCTTTGCTGCAGACCCAGGTATAGTGCTGGCTGCAGGCCAGGTCAGCGGGTGGGCAGCGGTGGCATGGATGTCGGCCTCGGTGGCAGTGGGGCACATTGCATCGCTGCCACTTCCTCTGCCCCCGTCGTTTTCCATTCTGCCCTTGCCGTGGCTTATGCTGCATTTGGACTGCTGCCATTGGGCAAGACGTAGAGGCCGTAGGCCATGCTGGACATCGTGGCAAGGTAGTAGCGGAGAAGTGGCCCTTCCAGCAGGTGGAGGAATGGTTCGAGAGCATTCCTCCGCCAGCAACATTTCAGCTGCTTCTTGGGTGTGGGAGCTGCATCCATAGCTTCCACGGTTCCCACTGGCAGTGCTACCCTCCCTTCCTCCTTCTTTCCTTGCCAAGCTTTCCAGAGGATTCTCCCAAAGGATTCACTCCAAAGGAGGAGGGAGGGGAGCACCCCCTTAAATGTACTCCCCACCTTCATCTCCTTGAAGGACAGAAATCCACCTCCTGGATTTCTCCTGGCAAATCCCAAAGACACTCTTCCCTCTCTCCCTCCCTCCCTTCTTCTTTCCCTGCCAAGCTTCCCAGAGAATTCTTCTGCTTATTCATTCATTCATACTTCTAAGGGGTTGCTAAGGGTCTGTAGGATGATTCCCTTTCTCTTATGTTTGAATTGGAAGGTTTTTCTCTGCTCGAAGGGCAAAATGGATAGATGGTTACCTTTTAAAACGTACCCTTTTTAAAACTACCAGGAGGGGGGAGGAAGCTGCCTGGCCAGTCTGTATTCTTAGGGAATGAGAATAAAAAAAGCTTAAAGAGGGATAAAAGGTTCAGGGGGGGTTTCAGGTGGCTGGAACAAGAGGAGAGACCCCGACCGTACAGAGGACGAGACTGTGACCTGAAGCTCTCGGGCGGGAAGCAAAGTGAGGCATGGGGGGTGAGAGAAAGGATGGCATCACCCTCCCGCTGCTGCTTCCACCCACCAAAGCCCAAACAACTCACCGACTAGCAGGATGTTGTCGACACAGCCGCCATCAAGCAAAGCGATGCCCCTGCAGGAAGGCAGGCATTTCTTGTCAGCAGTGGGGTCTGTCCCACCATTGCTGCCCCTGTTGTTGGAGACGGCGCTGGCAAGAGAGGCGCCACCACCAGCAGGAACTGTGAAAGATACAGAGGCGGCTCCCTCGCCCAAGAAGTGGCTGAAATGCTGCCAGCGAAGGAATGCAATCGAACCAGGGCACTCTAGGTGAGAGTGCATATAGGGGGAGAGAAATTAAGTCACCCCTGAAAAGACAGCCTAGCCATTTTTTCGGGGGTCAAAAGAAAATAAGGCCCAGCCTTATTTTCTGAGAAACACGGTAGTTGAGTTTCTATAAAATGCTAAAACCATAAACTGTGATTTAAGACTATACTACCTGTAGCAACTGCAAAGTATATTAAATCAAAATTAAACAGTATATCTTTTGAGGATAAACTCCTAAACCAGTGGTGTCTTTTTTCCCCAAACAAGATAAGAATAGGTTATTATTTCAGTTTTATTTTTTTCAGGAGTTCTTATGTGTGTCTGATTGCAGAGTGCAACTCCTCCAATAATCAAATTATTTGAAAAGCAAGTTGCTATTTTGAATATATGTATTTTCCTTCCTTCCTTCCTCCCTCCCTCCCTCCCTCCCTTCCTTCTTTCTTTTTCAACAATGTTTTTATTAGAATACACAATAAACAAATTTATCCCCATTTTTTTCTACCTACAGGATCTATTTTATTTTATGGTCTGTAGTTTAATAAACTGGAGCCAAGTGCAGAAGACATATTATTTCAATTAAGAAAATATTGTTTTGTTTTATTTTATCTCTTTTAGAGAAGATCAAGTGTGTGAATAGCTATAAAATATTGTAAGAAAAAAAATAACTAAATGATGTTTTCAGTCTCAAAGCTTTCACCACATCAACAGTGTAGTTGAGTTTAAACAGTAAGCCAGGAAAAAAAGCTTATTATTTAGAAACAGTGATCAGATTACTCTAAAATATCAGTATTTCGTTTCCATTTACTATTGTTTTAGATAACTGGACCAGATTCAGCTCATTCCTCACGATGCAGCTAAATGCATTTATATGTGAGCATGATTTAGTACTACTAGTTCAATCTGATGATTCAAAGATGTTGTTGGATCAGTAGCAAAGCAAAGCAGTGCTTGACATATAAAAGGAAAGATTATTGGAATAGGCTTTTGCAACCCACTAACTGATAGAAGACTCCTAAATTATTTTCTTTCTTATGATCTGGCAAACTAGAAGAGATAGCATGAATCCTAGTAATGTCAGACAAATGCTTCTGAAGCCATGAAATTTCACAGTCAAGTTAAATTCCATTGATTTCAATAAATATGCTAAGTCTAGACATACTGTATTTTGCCACATATAAGACATTTTTTCTTAAAAATATTTACTTGAAAATGAAGGGTTGTCTTATACACAGGGGGCCGAGAAAAGGTGTGGCCCATCGCCGTCCTCCAGCTTCATCGCACATGGTGGTCGAGTCCCCTGAGATGGCCAACCTCACCCTGGGCCAACTGATTATTAAATTATTCCCCCCCCACCCGCTATCAAACTGAATCCTGGGCGCTGCACTGCAATGGAGAAATGTGAAATGGAGCAGTTGGCATGAGGGAAGGAGGAGGCTACTTTTCCCTCTTTCTTATCCCTGCTTCTCCTCAGTTTAGCAAAGAAATGCTTGGGCCAAGCGAGGGCTCCTGGGTGTCAAGCACTGAAATGGGCCCGTCTCTCTCCAGCAGTTGCCCAGGCCCACAGAAGGGAAGGTCGGCATCTACTGGCACTTAATCACGGTAGTATTCCAGATTTCTGAATTTTAGGTAAGAAACCTGAGGAGCGTCCTATACCTGGGGGCATCTTATACACAGAAAAATACAGTAATTGTCTCCCTCTCCCTCTCTTCTGCCTCTCCCTCAGAGCGTTTATGTGTATGTTTTACATAGCAGTTTTTAGTCTTTTTTTTTCTCTTTTAAGGGAAAAGAACCCCATTTTTAACATATTAATTTTTAGTTGCAAAATCAATACTTTTGTAACTAAAACTTAGTATGTTAACAAAGGGATTGTTTTGTCTTAAAAAGTGAAATATGTACAATCCAGGATTTTTTTCTTTTCTTTTGGATTTCTTAGGCATTTTGAATACAAACTAGTGGGAAATTAACTTGATTTTACATAATAATGCAAATATAGTAAGACAGGAGTATACGTCTTAAAATGTAAGACCTTACAAATTCCACAGTACACAGTTTATTGTCTGAATGATGGCAAAGGAAAAAGGTTAGTGAGAGCATAGTGCTGAAAGCTAATTAGATAAGAAAACTAATGCTTTAAAGTAGAGATGAAGCTATTCTATAACACATAGTCTTTGAAATGCTTTTATTGTGATTTGTTCATATGAGGTGTTTAGAATTTCCTGCTAGACTTTCTGCCTAAGATATAAATCCCCAAATTCCCTAGGTTAAAAAAAGACATTTTGCCTGCCCTTGTCCCATCATGCTCCTTAGCATTTACATTTCTGGCAGTTGTTCTGCAACTGCTTATTTCTGGGTGAATAGTCATTACAAAATAAGCCATCTCATTAGTGTGAGAAGAAAACTGGAGCCTGACTCATTTCCCTGTGCTTGGGATTAATTAGTCTTCTCAAAACAATGCTCCATAAAGCCTTGAGAGATATCTGGGAATGGGAAAATTGCACTAGACGTTGTTTTGGTGATGGGCATGCATTTTCACGGCAGCCTTCTTGCCTTCCCAACTGATTTCTTCCCTGTGGAGCAAATCTTGACATTTCAGAGACCTATAAAATGAAAGGAAATAAATAAAACTTATGTTCATTCTTTTCATGAAATAATATCATTGTATGCATAATGCATCCTTCTATACAAAATACAAGTAAAACAGTTATTTTCCGTTATTAAGAAGTATTACTGCTGACATTCCAAGGCAAGGTAGTAAATGATGAAGCTTATCTAAATATTCCATTAAAAATATGTCTTTTAATGAGTATACATTGGTTGAAAAATAATATGACTGCTTCCATTTCTTCTCCTTTCCCTGCCTGCAATCTATATCAATATTCCATATTGACATTTCTATTATCACCCTCTTTGTCTTAAACTAAATGTTAGTTTACTATAAAGTCTTGTAAGTACAGGGTTAGATTAGACAATAACAGTGCAATTTAAGTAAAAAAACTACAATGATCTAATACATATCGATTTTACAGAAGGCAATGTTGAAAAAGCACTACGCAATCTAAAACCATCCCTATCTATTGGACCGGACGGAATATGTGCCTACTTCTTACAAAAGCTATCCACTGCCATAGCAGAACCTCTAAGCATAATCTTTGAAAAATCTTTCAGGACCAGCTCCTTGCCAAAACTATGGTCACAAGCCACAGTCATCCCCATCTTCAAAAAGGGAGATCCCAGCCTAGCTGAAAATTACAGAACAATCTCCTTATGCTGCGTCACCTGTAAAATCATGGAATCAATTATTAACCAATCCATTATCCTCCACTTAGAGACAAACAACCTACTCTCTAATAAACAATTTGGTTTCAGAAAAAAAACTACCCTGTAATCTGCAACTCTTACACTGCAAAAACCTATGGACTATGCAACTCGATCAGGGCAAAGCAATAGACGCAATCTACATAGACTTCTGTAAAGCCTTTGTTTCAGTGGTACACGACAAACTACTCCTAAAACTAAAATCTTACGGTATCTCTGGACACCTGCA
The DNA here is from genome assembly GCF_049901735.1 of Notechis scutatus. NCBI lineage: Eukaryota > Metazoa > Chordata > Lepidosauria > Squamata > Elapidae > Notechis > Notechis scutatus. The sequence continues at coordinate 153,080,584 of NC_142011.1, read as the reverse complement.
TAACTGGATAGAAGCATTCCTGTCAAACAGACAACAAATGGTCAAAATTGGGAGTCTCCTATCAAATTCTGTACCTGTCAATAGTGGTGTCCCCCAAGGCAGTGTTCTAGGACCAATTCTCTTCATATTCTACATAAATGACTTCTGTAATCATATTAAGAGCATCTTTGCTGATGATGTAAAGCTGTTAAATACCACAGACAATACTTGACTATGTATCAGAATGGTCAAACAAATGGCAACTTCAAATCTCAACAAATAAATGCTCTGTCTTACATATTGGCAAAAAAAATCAGAAAATAAAATACAAGCTGAATAGTCAAGACGTTGTTGATGATCCAAGCTCTGTAAAGGACCTTGGAATACTCATCTCTAATGATCTAAGTGCTAGAGCCCACTGTAACTACATAGCCAAAAAGGCATTAAGAGTTGATAATCTAATCCTATATAGCTTCTTCTCTGGTAATATCACACTACTAAGTAGAACATACAAAACATTTGCTAGATCAACACTCGAATACAGCTCATCAGTCTGGAACCCACATTACGTATCTGATATTAGCACAGTTGAGAAAGTCCAGAAATATTTCACAAGAAGAGTTCTCCACTCCTCTACTCGTTGCAGAATACCTTATGCCACCAGACTTGAAATTCTAGACCTAGAAAACCTTGAATTACGCCGTCTTCAGTCTGATCTAAGTATGGTATATAAAATCATACATTGCAATGACTTACCTGTCAATGAATACTTCAGCTTCAACCATAACAACACAAGAGCACACAACAGATACAAACTCAAGGTTAACCGCACCAAACTTGATTGCAGGAAATACGACTTCAGCAACAGAGTGGTCAATGTCTGGAATACTCTACCTGACTCTGTGGTTTCTTCCCCAAACCCCAAAAATTTTAACCTTAGACTGTCTACTATTGACCTCACCCCTTTCCTAAGAGGTCTGTAGGGGGCATGCATAAGTGCACCAACATGCCTACCGTCCCTGTCCTATTGTTTCTTTTATTTTCTTATATGTACCCATTTCATGTATTCATAACTATGTATATACTTATACCTATTATCTTGTAAGCAATTGACAAATCAAAATAAAAAAATAATAAAAAAATAAATAAAGATACTATGGTGTTTTGATTCCAATGACCAATTCTTACTGTCCTTCCTTGCATCTAGACATGTAGATCTACCAATTACTTATTGCCCCAATTTTTTTTTCAGAAAAGGAAGAGTATAATAAGTATTTCATTTAGGTCAAAGTATCTTCAAACAATCTGCAGGCAAAGAAGGCTCAAGGCCAAAACCTGTCCTAAATTGGGTTTATTCCAAAACCTTCTCTAAACAAATTAGATATGGAGATTTAAACAAATATTTGTAAATCATGTGGTCTTGAGCATTTTAGAATCTTACTAATATTTTCTTATTTATCAAAGTATTCAATACCAACAGTAATTCCCAGCACCCAGGAAATATGTGTGTTTAATGTACACATTTTTTTTTACTGGTTCATGGTCTCTAGAAAGGAGAATAAAGAATTTCCTGATCCAAATACAGCCACAAATAATCCTTTCTTTGCAACAATCTCTGGCCAGAAATAACAATCAGATAACAAAATGAGCATGTACTGCAGCAGATATACACTGTGAAACATGTTTCTCATTTGCCACTTGCGTCTGACATTTTGATTAATTTACCCTCTGTCTGGAACTAAGTGCTTATATTTTTATTTAGGGGAACACCATATATCACCCCAGCTTGCTTTAATCAGAAAGACTTGTTATGATGACAAGCATATGTCAATTTTTAGCAACCAGCTCTTGACAGCATGCCAGAGATATTTTTAAAAGAAAACCTAGATAAGTATAGCTGTGTATTCCTAATCACAGCAGCTCTGTGGCCAGCTTTTGGAACTTTAAGCATATCTCAGCCATATCACACCAACCACTCTTGTTGACATAAAAGAAAATGAAACAAATATCCTCACAAACAACCAGAGATCAATAATCTCAACTACTGTGAAGATCTTTCATTTCAAGAATATGTTACAAATGATGAATAGAAACCAATGTAGGGGAAAACAAATTTGGGCATAGCATGTCTGTCTAAAGTATGGCATTTCTCTTCCTTGGGCCTTCTTTGAGGCAGTATATACAGGTGAAACTCAAACAATTAGAATATCGTGCAAAAGTTCATTTATTTCAGTAATGCAACGTAAAAGGTGAAACTAATATATGAGATAGACTCATTACATGAAAAGCAAGATAGTTCAAGCCGTGATTTGTCATAATTGAGATGATTATGGCTTACAGCTCATGAAAACCCCAAATCCACAATCTCAGAAAATTAGAATATTGTGAAAAGGTTCAATATTCTAGGCTCAAAGTGTCCCACTTTAATCAGCTAATTAAGCCATAACACCTGCAAAGGGTTCCTGAGTTTTAAATGGTGTCTCAGTCTGGTTCAGTAGGAATCACAATCATGGGAAAGACTGCTGACCTGACAGTTGTGCAGAAAACTACAAACTAAAAGACTCAAGGTCCATCCCTCCCTTGATAGGACCTGATGGTAAAGACTGCAGCGACGACACCATTAAAGCCAACATCTTTAACACATTCTTCGGCTCAGTGTTTGTAAACAGTAATGGATCATGCCCAATGTTTCCTAGCCGTACCACAGACAACAATAATGATCTAATACATATCGATTTTACAGTAGACAACGTTGAAAAAGCACTATGCAACCTAAAACCATCTCTATCTATTGGACCGGATGGAATATGTGCCTACTTCTTAAGAAAACTATCCGCTGCCATAGCCAAACCTCTAAGCATAATCTTTGAAAGATCTTTCAGAACCAGCTCCCTGCCCAACCTATGGTTACAAGCCACAGTCATTCCCATCTTCAAAAAGGGAGACCCAAGCCTAGTTGAAAATTACAGACCAATCTCCTTATGCTGCGTCACCTGTAAAGTCATGGAATCAATTATTAACCAATCCATCATCCTCCATTTAGAGACAAACAACCTACTCTCCAATAAACAATTTGGTTTCAGAAAAAAACTATCCTGTAATCTGCAACTCTTACACTGCAAAAACATATGGACTACTCAACTCGACCAGGGCAAAGCAATAGACGCAATCTACATAGACTTCTGCAAAGCCTTTGATTCAGTGGTACACGACAAACTACTCCTAAAAATAAAATCTTATGGTATCTCTGGACAACTGAATAACTGGATAGAAGCATTCCTGTCAAACAGACAACAAATGGTCAAAATTGGGAACGCCCTATCAAATCCAGTACCTGTCAATAGTGGTGTTCCCAAGGCAGTGTTCTAGGACCAACTCTCTTCATAATCTACATAAACGACCTTTGTGATCATATCAAGAGCAATTGCGTTCTCTTCGCTGATGATGTAAAGCTGTTCAATACCACAGACAATACTACTACCCTTCAAAAAGATCTAGACTATGTATCTGAATGGTCTAACATATGGCAACTCCAAATCTCAACAAATAAATGCTCTGTCTTACATATTGGTAAAAAAAAATCAGAAAATAAAATACAAGCTGAATAGTCAAGATCTTGTTGATGACCCAAGCTCTGTAAAGGACCTGGGAATACTCACCTCTAATGATCTAAGTGCTAGAGCTCACTGCAACTACATAGCCAAAAAGGCATTAAGAGTTGTTAACCTAATCCTACGTTGCTTTTTCTCTGGTAATATCTCACTACTAACCAGAGCATACAAAACATTTGCTAGACCAATACTTGAATACAGTTCATCAGTCTGGAATCCTTATCACGTATGTGATATTAACACAATTGAGAAAGTCCAGAAGTATTTCACAAGAAGAGTTCTCCACTCTTCTACCCGTTATAGAATACCTTACGCCACCAGACTCGAAATTCTAAAACTAGAAAACCTCGAATTACGCCGTCTCCGGTCCGACTTAAGCATGGTATATAAAATCATACATTGCAATGTCCTACCTGTCAATGAATACTTCAGCTTTAACCATAACAACACAAGAGCACACAACAGATACAAACTCAAAGTAAACCGCACCAAACTTGATTGCAGGAAATACGACTTCAGCAATAGAGTGGTCAATGTCTGGAATACTCTACCCGACTCTGTAGTCTCTTCCCCAAACCCCAAAAACTTTAACCTTAGACTGTCTACTATTGACCTCACCCCTTTCCTAAGAGGTCTGTAGGGGGCGTGCATAAGCGCACCAACGTGCCTACCGTCCCTGTCCTATTGTTTCTCTTATTCTTTTATTTTTCTTATATGTACCCATTTCATATATTCACAACTATGTATACACTTGTACTTATTATCTTGTAAACAATTGACAAATCAAATAAATAAATAAATAAATAAAAATAAAAAACCATCATTGATACCCTCCATAAGGAGGGAAAGCCTCAAAAGGTAATTGCAAAAGAAGTTGGATGTTCCCAAAGTGCTGTATCAAAGCACATTAATAGAAAGTTATGTGGAAGGGAAAAGTGTGGAAGAAAAAGCTGCACAAGCAGCAGGGATGACCGCAGCCTGGAGAGGATTGTCAGGAAAAGGCCATTCAAAAGTGTTGGGGACTTTCACAAGGAGTGGACTGAGGCTGGAGTCAGTGCATCAAGAGCCACCACACACAGACGGGTTCTGGACATTGGCTTCAAATGTCGTATTCCTCTTGTCAAGCCACTCCTGAACAACAAACAACGCCAGAAGCATCTTACCTGAGCTAAAGAAAAACAGAACTGGTCTGTTGCTCAGTGGTCCAAAGTCCTCTTTTCTGATGAGAGCAACTTTTGCATCTCATTTGGAAACCAAGGACCCAGCGTCTGGAGGAAGAATGGAGAGGCACACACTGCAAGATGCTTCAAGTCCAGTGTGAAGTTTCCACAGTCTATGTTGATTTGGGGAGCCATGTCATCTGCTGGCGTTGGTCCACTGTGCTTCATTAAGTCCAAGGTCAACAAAGCCGTCTACCAGGAGATTTTGGAGCACTTCATGCTTCCTTCCACAGGCGAGCTTTATGGGGATGATGACTTCATTTTCCAGCAGGACTTGGCACCTGCCCACACTGCCAAAAGCACCAAAACCTGGTTCAATGACCATGGGATTACTGTGCTTGATTGGCCAGCAAACTTGTCTGACCTGAACCCCATAGAGAATCTATGGGGCATTGCCAAGAGAAAGATGAGAGACATGAGACGGAACAATGCAGAAGAGCTGAAGGCCACTATTGAAGCATCCTGGTCTTCCATAATACCTCAGCAGTGCCACAGGCTGATAGCTTCCATGCCACGCCGCATTGAGGCAGTAATTGCTGCAAAAGGGGCCCAAACCAAGTACTGAGTACACATGCATGCTTATACTTTTCAGAGGTCCGATATTGTACTATGTACAATCCTTGTTTTATTGATTGCATGTAATATTCTAATTTTCTGAGATTGTGGATTTGGGGTTTTCATGAGCTATAATCCATAATCATCACAATTATGACAAATCACGGCTTGAACTATCTTGCTTTGTATGTAATGAGTCTATCTCATATATTAGTTTCACCTTTTAACTTGCATTACTGAAATAAATGTACTTTTGCACGATATTCTAATTTTTTGAGTTTCACCTGTAAGTCCCTAAGGCAATTGAAGCAGCTTAAATATCTTTAACGTTTTCCTACAATGTATTATATTTATCTATAAACAATTGAATTTATAGTTCTTTCCTCCTAGCCATTAAAAAAAAAACATTCATCATCAGCATGGCAACATTTGGCAATAGAGTTTATCTGACAGTAAAAACAATTAAGCTAATATAAAGAATATGTTCAATATTCTGAGCACTTTTGCAAAAAAAAAAAGTACAAAATAATATGAAGATAAATTGTTGGAAAACAAAGTAAAAGGTCTGTGTTATAGGACAAAAGATGATTGAAATATTTAAAAATATAATGCCATGGTGGGTTTACCTATATTAGGAAAATTGCACATTTTTAAATTATGTTTTGTGTTGTTCTTTTCAGGCTATAGTTTATTTAGAGATTTTATGGAACCTCTTTCTTATATACTGCAGTAGAATTGTAAAAATAAAATAAGGTGATTGTAAACCCTTTTAAAAGGGGACTTAAACAATCAAAGTGTCTAATTGGTTGAAGTTTGCCCAGGTATGTGATATTGACCTAAGTTGCTTCTTGTAGCTGACATTGTAATCACTACCATTGTGAATGGGCAAGGCCACAATAAACTTGGCTGAGACTTTCTCTCCTGAATATCCTTCTTTGCTGGGATTTCAATTGTTTCTCCAGGCCTGTGTTAGTAAGAGGCATGTTTTTGGTGAAATCACTTCCCTGTATCTGAAGTGTCTGCAATTTATCATTTTCCCTGTAACACTTGAACTACAAAAGAGCTCTCTCTGCTTCCATTATTTTTTCTATCTTTACCTTCTAAAATCATACTAAAATCCAATCAGTTTCCCATATTCTAAAACCGAAAAAATCTGCGTATTTTGAAATAATGTTTATTCTAAATGCTAATTTATTTATTTTTTATTTCAAATATTCAGGAAACAACAGATTTGGAAAGCATATGTATTTTGATCTGTTATATTATTCTGAAAACTCTGGATCATTGTATTACAAAATATCAGATTTTGCAAAGCTGAATTCTTTAAAAGAACCCAAATTTCTGTCACATATGTCTTATGCTACAAAAAATACTTACATTGAGGCAGCTTTCTATAGGCACCTACTGTTAAAGAAGAGGTATAAGCCATAACATTTCTTATCAAAATGTTTATATCATTATTGAGCTTCAGATATATTTGGTATTCAGATATACCATGTCCATAAATAAATAAGTCAAATAAATTTCTATATGTATTGTAATGGTGAAGAGTATTCTAGATTTTACAGAATGCGATCTTAATTTTAAAATAAGGTATAATAATCTGAATGTGGTGGATGTCTTTTGAGACCTTTGATAATGTTTTATGGCATGTTTTATTTTTATTGCATTTTCAGATTTCATCTTTCTTTGCTCTGGTTAGAATCAATTAATTCCAAATAATAGTTAAATTGTTCCAGGATGGCCTCAATATTTCTTCTTTTTATTGTGTACAATGATATATTTTGTATTATCTATTATGGATATGGATATGTGAGAGCCAGTTTAGTTAGTGGTTAAGGCACCAGGCTAGAAACTAGGAAACTGTGAGTTCTAGTCCTGCCTTAGATATGAAAACTGCTGGGTGACTTTGGGCCACACAATTTCTCTCAATCTCTGATGACAAAAAAAGTTGTGCATTTTTTTTTTTTACTGTGATAGATGTAACTGAGTTGATCCAAATAAAGCAGACTTTGCACTTATGGAAAAATGCTGAGGAAAAAGATATGTTTACAGGTTTACTTGACCAGAACTTCAGCTATAATATCATCATAGTAGGGATATTATTGCACGCATAAGCAAGAACATTGGTGACTTCCCTGTGAAAAGCAAATTGTAATTTGTTCCTTGGTGGCCACAAAAAGAGTAGGAGCAGCAGCAAAAATATGGTGCCCCAACTAATTTGTGTATGTTGCAGAGTGTGTGGGAGTAATTAAGCCACCACACAGTATATTTCTTTCTAAAGTGTTAAAGGCTTTGAGAGAAAAGGAAAGTCTTAATAACAAGACTGGTAAACTGTCTCTGGTTTTCAGAATGAAGAACCTGGAGAAAGAAAGAGACAGAGAGAGAGACTATTTTAATCATTGACCAGCTCAATAACCAAAAGAAAATAACTGCGGAACAACTTGTAAAGCCCTTTCACAATATAACTGGAATGATAAAATGTGATGCATTTAAGAAATATTAAAACAAAACAGTCATATGAAGAGAAATGAAATCACATTGATTTGATTTAAATAAAGTAATAGTAAAATATAAATAGTAAATAAATGGATCTGTGTAGCATGGAAATCTGACTAGATGGAGTGGTATTATTAGTGCTACTAGGAATCTTGTAATAGGAGTAATACAAGTAACCTATAGTTTTTCCTCAGGAGACAAGCCCTCAGATGCTTAACCATTAGACACAATTGAGAACCTTTCTTGATACCATTTAGCATCTAGCCAGAGGTTGTTGCTTGGTGAGCTGCAAAAATAATTCACTGGAACATCTCTAAACGTTATCTTGTGCCAGTAATGAAAAATTGTTGGTAACAGAAAATTGAAAAAGTAGTCAAAAGTGACCAGGTTGAAATATTGTGGGATTTGTGAATACAATCAAAGTCCTGGCTTATAATACCAGATTTAATTCTGGTTGAAAAGAAGAAAGTGGATAATTAATTCTGCAATACCAAGAGATAGAGTAGAAGACAAAGAATTGGAGAAGATCACAAAGTATCAAAATCTGAAAATTGAAGTTGAAAGATTATAGCATAAACCAGCTGTGGTCATCCCAGTGGTTATCAGCATACTGGGTATCATACTAAAAAATCTTGGAAGCTACTTAGAAAATCTGGTATTGATAAGAGTTCCACTGGTCAATTACAAAATGCTACCCTGTACACATATGCTGCAATCATACATTATGACATCCTAAATTTTGGGGAAGAACTTGATATATCTTTTCTTTTATGTACACTGAGAGAGCATTTGCACCAAGACAAATTCCTTGTGTGTCTAATCACACTTGGCCATTAAATAATTCTATTCTATCTATTCTATGTGTATGAAAACTACACCAGCTAAAAAAACTGGTAGTTGTGGTTTGTTTATGTATATAACATGTATGTGTATATTTATATTATATCTATCCATCTATCCATCTATCCATCCACCCATCCATCCATCCATCCATCCATCCATCCATCCATCCATCCATCCATCCATCCATCCATCTATCTATCTATCTATCTATCTATCTATCTATCTATCTATCTATCTATCTATCTATCTATCTATCTATATTTAATTATTATTATGCCAATTCTTGTCTAAATATCTGTATTACTATGCATCCACCCATAAATAGCTTACTATGCTAGAATATCCTATCTTGCAGTAAGGAAGGCATAAGTTTCATTGAGATGTTACACTGATTATTTCAATGCAAATGAAATATAATAGTAGAACAGATTTTTTTTTTTGTAAAATGCTGAGGCAAGATACATGGCTGCTTTTAAAATGTGATGTATCAGGCAAAAACTACTGGATTTACATTGGCCATTTTGGTGGCAAATTTGTTTAATGTACAGTACATTTTATCACAATTTCTGATGATTTTATGAGACAGACTATATCACCTCTCAAACACTTCATATTTTTACACTATAGGATTATTACTGTTTTATATAATGCTAATTTAAGAAAAGCTATAATTCTCAGAGAATCTTGCTGTTCATTGTCCTGATCTGATTCCCGCAAACCATTTATTTATTTATTTTTATTTTCTTGCTATCTTTCTTGTTAATTTCAACAGAACTATAAGACATTTCTTTTTAATTTTGGAACGTTCATGTTCAGATTGCCTTAGAAATCTTCTTGAACTCTTAACCTGAGTCAGGACCTTGTGTGAATGAATTCAGGATCTGCCAGTGGAAAAACAAAAGATTATTTTTATGCCGAGATATGAAAATCATGTATCCCTTTAAGGCATGCAGTCATTATTGGTTTAGAGCTCAGTTAACCAAGCTTCTTTTGCTCCAACTAAGATGAATTAAACATTCACTGTAAATATAAAAACAATTTAAATATAGCAATTTAAACACAGCACTGAATACATTTAAACACAGTAGGAATAAAACATGAAAATTAATCCAGAGAAAAACAATTGAGCTTATTTTAAAAACAGAATTGATATTGAAATATACATTTTTAAAAAATGAAATAAAAAGTAAAGTCCAAAATGAAAAGAAGCTAAACACAGACATATAAAGTTTCACAATATGTCTCTGGGGCAATGTTAGATAAGAGTTTCGGATCTGCTCCAAAGAAGCTCTTGGTATGGCCAACAAATGGCAGCACTTTTGTGTGTTTCCTTGTGTATGTGTAAAAGGGCATTAGAAGTAAATCATTGTCTACAGATACAAATTGGATTTAGTGGGAGCAGAATACAAGTTGAAGCTGAAGGACACTGGGATTTAATGTCTGGTATTTATTCTATATTGGAACCCCTGTTGTAGTCTTGTAAAGTTTCTTGCTGATTCATTTATCCTTTTCCCCTAGGTCTCTTATTTTCTCCTATTTTCCTATTATTTTTGCTTTCTTTTCATGTTCTTTTTATAGCTGGTCTTCTGATCACTACCAGAACTCAGAGTTATCCATGGTGTGTGTATGTCTGTATGTCTGCGTGTTCATATCCAAGCAACTGAACCATGTTTTTTTGTTTTTTTCCTGGATATGTGTTGCATGTAATACATAAGTAAAAAAGAATCAGACTTTGATCAGGGAAATTATCTTGACATTTTTTACCATCCTGCAGAGGTGGTTTCTGCTACTGGCTGATTTCCAGATCTTCTTTAAATGTTTTCATTTTTTCTAGCCCCTTCCTCCTTTTTTCTTCCATTTAACCAACCTGGATAGATGGAGACTAAATTATTGAAGTATTGTTTTCTGGTTTCTGTGGAAGGTTTATGGAAGGAAAAAATAAAAGAGGATATGTTCATTATTATGCCTAAGCTGGTTTCTATGGAGTCCAAAAAGACCCAAACTCAGCTATGTTCTCTATATAAACTTGAAATTCTAGAAAGATTTATTAGCAACTCACTCCTCCTGACTTAAATGAAGTAAGCATAGATTTAGATAAAGTCAACTTATATGAATAATAAGAATAACGAAAGGTTAAGGTTGAGGATGAGGATAAGGATAAGGATAAAATATTAGTGTTTCTCAAAACTGAATGTAAAGAATCGTCATCACTGGTTTTCCCTTTTCTCAAATACATGTGACAACCAGAATCTCTTTCTTCAACAGAGAAATCAGCTTTGTACTAAAATGTCTAGTCTGGTGTTTGTGGGTATAAAGTTTCATGTGGTGTGTACCAGGCAGTGCTCCACCTACTGTTTAACGGAATATGGGGGAAGAGCAGGGATTCCATGATTAACCAAAATCCAGTTAATTGAATTGCTGCAATTTCTTTTGTTGCCGTTTCTGCCATCATGTAATTATCATAAATTATTTAATTATTTAAATTACTTACTTAATTATTTAAAAGACCCATCCCTCCTACATGCCATGAACCTGGATGGTTCACAAAACAACAGAAAACAAATTTAAAAGTATCAAAAACTATCAAACCATAACAAAACCTCCAAATACTCCAAAAACAAACAGTCCTCCATGCATTTCAATTTTTCTATTTCAGAACTTTTTAGCTTGTTGACTTTGGTTGGTAAAAAGGAGTAAGAAAAGATTACTTTTAGCTAGTTTGTGATCATTTTTAATATATCTATCAGAAAAGTCCTAGTAGATCAGACCAGTTTTAGCACTGCAATTAACTAATTAGTCTCACAGTTGTCAAAATGATGTCTGATGTCTTAGCAATTATAGATGAAAAAGCAGTTAAATAACCAGCAGATCTTAAATTTGAATAAAACTGTATAACTATTTAAAAGCTAACACAGAGAAATCATTTTAATTCAGCAAAATAAAACAAAAAAAAATCTGACCAAGTAATTACTGAACCTTGATCAACCACTGGCAGTAATTATAAGACAGGAGATCATCCATAAACTACTTCTCCTCTAGAAAATAATTATTTGCAATAATTAATGTAGCATAAGGGACATAATATGAATTTATTTTTCCTTTTCCATTATTCACATTGATGCAAGATAGCAGAGCCAGGAATTCCATTTCCCATCAGTCCCTGGGAAATATTCTTACAATCTAAAGAGGATATCTTGTAGCTTGAATATTTCAGTAATACTATTCCATTAAACATGGGGAAAAGCATCTCAAAAGTTTTAAAACAAATGTCAAAAGAGATTCTGAAGCAAAATAATCACATTGAAGACATGCTTAGAGAAAACCTTAGTGTAAACCAAGTTGAGGTTACACAAAGTTTAATCCTATAAATCCAGCAAGATAGTACTTTGAATAGCTTGTCAAAATGTAGTCCATACTAACACTAATTGCATGGGGACAGTGAATTTCATTCACTGTCTTCTATAAGAATTCAATCAGAGTTTTTTCTCTTCGCTACCCTTCCTTCAATGAAAGGAGAAGGGCAGATAAAGGTAGCGATACATACTGGGGATAATATATAGTTCGACTGGGAGAAAAATAATTGTCTCTTGCTATTTCTTTCCAAAAACTGCCAGTCAGTCTATATTGATAGGAAGAAACACAGAAGCCAAAGACACTACAATACAGAGTTAGAACATTCTGTAATGAATAGCAGAAAATGATAAGGATTTCAGACAGACGTTTCTTGCTACTATCAGGAAATACAGTGGATTAAATTCGAGATTATCTGTATGCATATTATATGTTTAGTCCTGATAGCTGCTACTCATATAACCAAATAAGCAGATTAACAAAACTCGGCTGCAGAAATTCAGAGAACTTAGAGGTTAGGTTAAGGATCATCCTGAGTTTTGCAGCCCAAATCTGGCAATTCTGAAAATAACACAGCTACAAAGTGTTGGTTCAAACAAGGCCAAATTCACTTGTGTAAGATTCCAATTTAGGAAATAATTTCAGAACAACTTTAGGGAAACCAGACTTAAAATCGCTTTTTAAATACAGTAAATTGTAACTAGTGTAATGTTTACTTTCCCATGAATTACATAACTGATTTAGAAGCATTTGGCATCTGTTTCAGTATGAAAATTAAATGTGCATATTAATTGGAAATGATACACATGCCAAGCTACAGTAACTGTATTATCTCTATTATTGTCAAAGTTTATACATATTACAAGAATTTTTTTCTTGTCCCAAAATACACGTCAAATCTTTATTAAATTAATTATTACCATCTGTGGAGAATATCAATAATCGTATGTGGGAAACATTTAATAAAGCCATATCATTTACATTTCAGCATGCCACAAGCATTTTTCTTGGATCTTTATTTATCAATCACCTATTTCTCCTGATAGCTGTTTTTTCAAAAAAAAAATAAAATACTATGTACAGAATATATGTACAAAATGTAAAGGTCTATAGATTCTACTTATTCTTCTTGGCTAAAACCAATGAATAGTATTTTCTTACTTGAGGGCTGTCTTTTAACTCATTTTCCCACAATAGTGTTTCATGTATCTATGCATGGAGGGACAAAATACCTATGGCCATTCTAATACCTTCAGCTTGCCTCCAAATCATTGTGTTTCTAATGGCAGTTATGGCACAGTTTCCATATTTGAACAGAATTACCAACGAGCACACAAAATCCACAATCCATATATTAACCTCTTTGTTCCAGGAACTGACAGCAATTCCAGAGAAAGAGGTTCTTACTGATAACACTCCCCCAATCCCAGGGTACTAAGGGGGGTGGAGTTGCAGGGAGAAAACATAGCAGAGACCCTCTCTAAAAACGTAGCAGTCACACCACATGATCATCCACCGCTATAAGATTCAAGAGCTTCTGGAAACTAAATAAGAAATTTATGTCCAGCTCCTATCCTAAAACAATTCCTGGCAAGCTCTGCTAATAAGATAGGGGGCAAAAAAACACTCACAATACCCAAGTCACTGGCACAAGTTCACAGATAATTTGGACACATGTCCATCACTGACCAGTGCCCAATAACTGAGCATTTAAGTGAGAATAAATAATCTTTTAAAATCACATAATTGTTGTCTTTACACTTTCTAAGCGGAGTTTGGTTTTAATGTTATTGTTTCCATTTTACAATGTTTATGCTGATACCTATTCTCATTAAAGGCTAATAAGGTTATTCAATTCAATCCGTATTTGAATTCAGCCCTATCCAAAATCTCCCCAAACTTATGTTTCCCTGCAAAGAAACCTGCTGTCTTTTAATCTCATTTTCTGGTTGCTTTAGATAATAATTTATTTCATAAATGAGAGTTGGCAGAGAAGTGATTATCTTTTTCCTTCCTTCCTTCCTTCCTTTCTTCCTTCCTTCCTTCCTTCCTTCCTTCCTTCCTTCCTTCCTTCCTTCCTTCCTTCCTTCCTTCCTTCCTTCCTTCCTTTTTCTTTTCCCTATTTATTTCCTGTTAAACAACTCTCGAGGACTTTTCCAGTTTGTACTTCTTCCTTTAGCTACAAAGTCCACAACAAAAGTGGGTTACAATGTCTTCTACTATGATTTAATGTAATCAAAGCAAGGAGACCATAAGGTATTAAAAAGATGATTCTCTAAAAAGCAAAACACTCCATATATAAGGGGACCATTTAGTAAAGGAAATTAGTGTAGGAACTCTATTGTCTTCATTCCCCCCCCCTTCTTTGAAAATAATTTTCTATCAAGTGGTAGAACAATAGATGGAGCAAAATATGCAGCATACTTCCTCAATAGTCAAGATCTTGTTGATGACCCAAGCTCTGTAAAGGACCTTGGAATACTCACCTCTAATGATCTAAGTGCTAAAGCCCACTGCAACTACATAGCCAAAAAGGCATTAAGAGTTGTTAACCTAATCCTACATAGCTTTTTCTCTGGTAATATCACACTACTAACCAGAGCATACAAAACATTTGCTAGACCAATACTCGAATACAGTTCATCAGTCTGGAACCCTCATTACGTATCTGATATTAGCACAATTGAGAAAGTCCAGAAATATTTCACAAGAAGAGTTCTCCACTCCTCTACTCGTTGTAGAATACCTTATGCCACCAGACTTAAAATTCTAGAACTAGAAAACCTTGAATTACGCCGTCTTCGGTCTGACTTAAGCATGGTATATAAAATCATACATTGCAATGTCCTACCTGTCAATGAATACTTCAGCTTCAACCATAACAACACAAGAGCACACAATAGATACAAACTCAAAGTAAACCGCACCAAACTTGATTGCAGGAAATACGACTTCAGCAATAGAGTGGTCAATGTCTGGAATACTCTACCCGACTCTGTAGCCTCTTCCCCAAACCCCAAAAACTTTAACCTTAGACTGTCTACTATTGACCTCACCCCTTTCCTAAGAGGTCTGTAGGGGGCGTGCATAAGCGCACCAACGTGCCTACCGTCCCTGTCCTATTGTTTCTCTTATTCTTTTATTTTTCTTATATGTACCCATTTCATGTATTCACAACTATGTATACACTTATACTTATTATCTTGTAAACAATTGGCAAATCAAATAAATAAAAATAAATAAATAAATAAATAAATGTACTGGTGATTTCAACATATGTTTGGCTGTTATATTTTATATGCATAAAAATTGTACCACAAGGAATGGCTCCATTGTTTGTGGTGATGGCAGTTATGAGGAAGAATATATCTGACCTGACACATTCTAAAATACATGTGCCATTTCCAGCATGGATTTGTGTGAAGGAAAAAGCATATTTTCAGCCAAGACTTTGGTGTGAACTACTTTTTTAAAAAAAGAGGGAAACATCTAATTATTGTTTATTTCCAATGACTGTTATCAAGAGTCTCTCTCTCTCTGTCCTCGTTTTCTTTATACATTAGCCAAGCTGGTAGCCGCTTTCTTATAGCTGGCCAATAGTGTTCATGGCTGTATAGATTTTAAAATTTAAGTCTAATTTAACCTGTTTTCAATTATTCCTATAGTTTCACCTTGATTAGATAATTTATTGTGATTATAACCATAATGTCATACACAATATATTTCCCTTTGTTGGTATTAAAAGAGTTCATCCCTAATATATATTATATTATATTCCCTTTTTATGTTTTTATCTGGGGCAGTTAAAAATATTTTCATCTTCTTTCTGGACCAAACATTCTCAATTTCATCTTAAATTTCCTCAGGAGTTCAAGTAGTTCAAATACTGACCAGTTTAATGATCAGTACTAGCAGGCTAACTTTCATTTTCGTGAACTAGAGCCAATCCACTTTGGAAAGATCATATTTGTCCCCAAATATTCTCCAGTGCCTAGCAAATGAAATGTTTGCTAATGTTTGTCCTAAACCATTGTCTCATCTATGCATAAAGCTTTCTCTGCTTTATCAGTTTACCGTACTTCATGAAGAAAAAGTAGTGGTTATCCATTTCTTTTAAAAGATCACTTCACTTGTACCGTAAGTGGTATCCATTTCCTGAGATCATCATCCGTCATTGAATTTGGCAGAGATGTGGGTGACTTGAAGATTTTCTATAGCTAGTGTAACTCGGAATGTTTCTTCAACTCATCTCTCCAACTGATATCCAGGAAACAACCTGATTCACTAAAAGCTACTTGCTCTTTACACTGAATGTAAGCTCACAGCTCTGGTCCAGAAAGGAAATAATTACTCATTTTACTCTACACAATATACCAGGTAGCTTTCATAAACCTGATGGCTTTCTATCACTGTTATTACTCGTCTTGACTGCATTTATTTATTTGAAAATCTGTCAGAAACAGAAGAAACATTAGATGTTTTTTCTTGCTAAGCCCTTTTGTCTGCCTCAACACCTTAAAACTGGAAATTTCTCATTTTACTTAGGTTTCCAATGTGTTCTTAAACCTTACCATCCTATAAGTTTGCCTAATCTCTTAGGAAACCCTCATGCATCTCTGTAATAATCTTCCTATTATAGAGCCAGTATGATATATTGTATTAACAGTGGACAGAGCCAGATTCCAGTCCTCCCTTAGGCTCATAAGGCACATAAGGTGGCTGGATGATGAGCAATTTTGGACCAGTCACTATGTCTAAATCTAGTTTGGAAAGCTTTTTTATAAATCTATCTAAAAAAATCTATGTCTATGAAGATGTCTATATCTATGTCTACATCACAACAACAGGGAGCATATTGCATTTTTGTTTTCCACATGTGAATATTATACTGAATCAATATTATACAATATTATAGAATCAATATCAATATTATACAATCAACCTGTCTACATTTCATGTCATTCATTTTATTATACAAGCAAATGATTGGTTGAAACAATATCAGAATCATTGATGAAACTGGGGAAAAACATTACAGGCAAAATCTTTTCAATCTTAACTATACAGCAGCTTCATGCTTTTAATGCAATGTTCCTGGAATGGTCATTTTGATTTGCGGTAACACTAGTTGTTTATGACATTAATGGATTACCTTTAGTTGTATATCTTAGTGCTATATTTAATGCTTGATACTATGCACATAAATTTTAATATTTGTTATGTCATGAATCTGAAATAGAAAATATTAATAGCAGAATGAAATAGAAAAACATTAGTTCCATTGCATATGAAGATAGGGATATTTTCAAAGTTTTAATTTTTCATTTGTATACAGTTAAAATGAATATGTAGATCTTCATGTACTTTTATGAATACTTATTCCCAGAAGATATGCTACACATAATTTTATTGTGGGTTATGAATGCCATAAAGACCGAAGATTGAAAGTGTTTTGTTACGATATGACCAAACTGTAAGGATCTGCATGGAGGCAATAATAAATCATAACACCAGGCATTGTTGTGTCATGACACAAATCATGTGATTTGTATACTTGTGTCCTGATATTAGACATAAGTATGTAAATAATGGAAATTGTATTATGAAATATAAACATGTTGGATATTTATGCACTGGGCAAAAAGAGGCTATTGATTTAATGGTAGAATTGCCCATATGTTATATAAGTCTAGATTGTCCAATAGTTTCCAGAAGTTGGCCAATTTTCTCTGGAATTGAAGGCTAACAGGTGGGAAGGTAACAGCATTCTGTGCAGCTTGGGGTATAGTCATATTAACCACATGACCACAGAACTGTCTTCGGGCAACACTAGGTCCCTTGGCTAAGAAACGGAGATGAGTGCCGGCCCCTAGAGTTGGACACAACTGGAGGCAGAAACCTTTACCTTTGTTTTTATAGGGATAAAGGCAATGGAAAACCACTTCTGCGCTACTGCTAAAGAAATTATATCAGTGTTTCAAACTTTTTCCTTCCTTATCCTAAATCATGTATCAGAAATTTCTTTTCACCCAATGAAAGTTTAAAAAAATAAGGAAATTTAAACATTTCTGGTTGGTGTGTTGTTACCCAAAGAAAAATAATTTTTACCTGATTTTTATTTTTAAAGTGAAAATAAGTTAGTTTTTTTACTTTTACAGTAAAATTTAGTAGGCTTGCAAGAGGAGTGGAACATAATGCCATCATTTCTTTCGCTGCCCAAATAGTTATTTATTATAGCCAAACATTTTTGAACAAATGGGGAAAATCGGAAAATCATCTTCATTGCCTTTTTCCCTACAGCATATAAAGTAATACAGTATAAGGAATTAAGGAAAATCCTGTTATTTTCACAAAACATTAGAAATTCAAGACAAATTTTGTCCTGGTCGGTGCTATTTAAAAGCATTGGAAATTACTATTGCTTTTAATTTTGACCAATGGAAAAACCTTGGATTAGTGAACATTTGAGGATATTTTTCAAATGTTGAACACTATTTATAAATTATATTAACTATTCACTACTTCTTCGACCTCATTTTTCTCATCTATACAAATACTATTATTTGTAAAAAAAAAAAAGTATCAATACAGACATTTAAAATATTGACAAGTTTCTTTGTTTTATTGCTTTTGCTTTAGTTGTTTATCTTCTTTTTATTTTATATTTTTATTTATTTTTTAGCTTAATACCAGACTGATATCAAAAGTGACTCTTGGCAGTTAACATTTCTAGTGTTTGTCCTAAACTGTTCGCTCAATAAAAAGTAATTACAAATAAAAAAGAAAGGTAAAACAGTAAAAGAGCAACAGCCTTATTTCATCCTTCTAGAATTGATTTAGTAATTCATAATCTCTTGTACTACAATACTACAATAAGGTACCTTGTGATAGATCATTACAATATGTGCCTGGCTCAGCTCTACTTAACAAGCGTATTTTAACTGAAATTTTGCTATGTATGAAGTCTGCAGAATTCTTTTGAAGTGTATTAAATAAAATCTAGCAATAATGAATAGAAAAGCTATCAAGTATGACTGAAGACGGGAAAAAATATAATTTCCTCAGACAGTCCTGACCTTCTCCGGACAGTTTACTATTCCTATTAGGTTTTTTTTAAAAAACAACAACAATTAGGTCTAATTTTATTGTCACTTACTCCCTAATTTAAATTGAGTCTCTTTAAGACTGCAGACTTTGTCATGCTTTGAATCTTTAATATAGGGTTGGTTTACTTTTGGCACTGAATAAATAATAATGGGATCTGCCAAAAAATTTAGCAACCACCTCAATTTGTGGGCAGAATTTTTCCTTTATTTTAAAAGCACTCTGCAAATGCCTTACTCATAGTAGAGGAGAACAAATAAAATCTTTGTTTCTCAACTTTGAACTGAAGCAAACTATTGATTATTGTCCTAGTGGGCAGCCGAGTTGGGCTAGCCTAATCAAATACACATATTTTGTCAGTTGTTTCTGCATTTAAGCCAAATGAACAAAATTCTCTAAATTAGCAAACTAAATTTGCATGCAGATTTTTTGGCTTTTTTAAAACCACTATGTATTTAAAAAGTGTTTGAATTGGAAACATAAGAACAACTTAGCGGAAGTGTGCCCTCAAATAATGGCAGGTGTTTGGCAGTTTGTCAACCTTAATTCTAAAAAAGGGGTTTAGAAGTTCACAACTTTTAAAGTTGCCAAGGTTGGAGATCCTTGGTTTAGAGGACCAAATGCCAATAACTTTGAAGAAATTTATTTCTTAGTCAAACTGTGTTACTTTAATATTTCCTCTTGCTATTGGTACTGAATAAGTAATAATAAAAGTAAGATGGAACATCATGAAAATGTTGCTTCTTGTTATGAGCTGTATATCTTGGTTTACCACTAACAAGTTTATCCCAGTTTAAAAACCCTGGTAAAAATGATGTTTTCAGTGAAGTGAAGCTTTCGTATTATTATCTGGGTCAGCTCAGATCTTAGGAAGACATTTTGAAAACTTGCATAATTAAAAAAAGAGCTAGCTTTTGAATGTTTCTTGGCAATTCATTAAACTCAAGCATTGAGACCAGGTAGCTATTGTTGCTTCTGAAGTTCTCCAGTAGATTGAACTTTTTAGAAGCATTGACTCCTAAAAGTAGTCAGTGGTGAGGTTGATGACATTGACATCATGTGATCTCTAGAAAAGTGAGTTTAAATGTTCTATTATGATCAGTGGTTAAAGATGTTGAGCTAATCAGCTGGAACCAATTAAAGTACTTCATTAATTTTGTTATAAGCCATTGTCTGCATTTGTTCCTAGCAAATCCAAAGGGGGAGTCAAATAGTCAAGATGGTGGCTGCAGCTATGCCAATGAAGCCCTGTTCCCCCTTTTTACATGTGTTACATGACATTCATAAAATGGATGGGGCTTAGATATGAGTGTTTGCCCCCTCCCAATAGCAAAATGATTCCTGGCTTATTTTTCTAGCTGTTGAAATCCACCCCACTTTCCTTCGCTTATGAGATCAATTTGATTATATGATTGCATCCATACCCATTTTTTAAAAAACCCCTGGCGCTGGTAACCTCACCAAATCTCCCAAAATTGACTAAAAAAACATTAGTGCCACTGCCATGTCTTCTAAGGCCCAAACAAGAATAGGAGCCTCATCAAAATAAAATTACCCACTCCAACATAGATCTAAATTATGGACCATAAAAGGGAACTGAACAGATTTATGACTGTATGTGTGTGTGTGTACATGTCGGTGTATAGGTACATGTGTACAGGTATGATGCATTTAAATGATTATACTGCATATTAATATTTCATAGCGCTTGATTATTTTCAGGTTCTTATGCTGAAAACTGTGAGTGAATATACGTTAATTTGCAGTTTGTTCTATCTACCTGCCGCAATTAGGTAGCTTCCCAGAAACCTAAAGAAGTTGCCCTTGTCTTATTAGTCAAGAATAAAGCTGAATGGACATTAAATTAATTTAAAGCAGTCCAGTGCAGTTTCTTTTTCTTTATTAACAAGGAAAACCATTTATTAACCATCAGTTTGGTTCTTGTAAAGAAGGTAGCTCTATTCTTGTCATTAGAAAAGTGTGTACAGAAAACTTATTTTGGCTAATTTTAATAATCCCTATAGTATCTGTCATTTCTGAAAGATAGGGGTAAAATTTATGCTTACAAACCAGAAGTTAACAATGCTGAGTAACATACTAAGCAGTAGCAATTTATTATTTAGCACTCCATGACATGTCCTGATTAAATTATTCAGTCAACAATGCAGACTTACCTTTTGTCATGAATACATTTTGGTGACATAAAAACTCTCAACATTCCATTTATTGTCTTGCTTCCCACTTGATGCATTGCAGCTGTTGTCACTGACCCATTTCCCCCTTAGCTTTAGGAGCACTAATTAATGCAGAGCTGTGATTCATTAACAGCAAAAAACAAAAACAAAGACAAAAATATGTCACTTGACATATTTAGAAGGCAACTGAATTGGCATTTAATATTGGTTTTTCCTGTATCACACAATGGCATTTATGAACATGGGAACTGCCATATTATATGAGATAAATGAAATAATTAATTAAATCCCTTTTTCTGAAAATTGCCAGTGCAGCCAGACAATGGAGAAATGTAATGAATGTTGGAGGATGGATGGATGGAAGGAAGGAAGGAAGGAAGGAAGGAAGGAAGGAAGGAAGGAAGGAAGGAAGGAAGGAAGGAAGGAAGGAAAAAAGGAAAAAAGGAAGGAAGGAAGGAAGGAAAAAAGGAAAAAAAGGAAGGAAGGAAGACTATGATTTCAAAGAGGATATCATGAAATAAGGTTTGATTAGATTTTCACTGAATTTAGTCTAATCCTCAAAGAAAGGATTAATTATTATTTTTTCCTTGGATAGTTCTGTTTATAACAAGTGGTAGAAAATGTTTAATAAGGCTGCAACCACATATTTTGGAATCACAAGAGATTCCTTCCATGGAATTCATGCAGAAATCATAAAACTGAAGGCATGTGATTTCTTGATCTTTAATTGGCAAATTCATTTGCATATAAAAAAGCACTCAGGCATATTTTTGAGGGGGGAAATACCATTTGCCTATATACTCTTCAAGAAATATTGTCTGTTGACTTTGAGCATAATGAACTCTAACAAAAATATATCATAAAACTAATTTTGCAGCAAAACTATTAATTTTCTTTTCAAATCTTTGAATTCAATAGCTGTATACAGGGATGAATGTGTGATATCAACCTCTTCGGATGTGCATGAATAAAATTAGATATATCTACCTGAAGCAAAGTATAGGTTCCTGAGCAGCATGAATATTTTGAATCCCCACTCTTCTTTTTTCTTTTAATTATCCAAATTAAACATAGTGTTAGAAGGGGGAGGAATGCTAGTGGACAATTCAATGGAAGCTCTGGAAGATGATGACAGCCTTAACCCAATGTCTTCCAAATTTGGTAGGAATAAATTCCCTAATGCCCAGTTAGTATAGCCAGCTGCTGATTAGGTAGGAGACAAATGTAGTACATAAACCTCTGCTATTTTATAGATGAGACCTCCAGAGTATCATATTGTCTGCTTCTGGGGGAGTGAATTATCATGAATTTGAAAATGCCCTGAGACAATGCCATGGGCCAGAGGTCTGTTGCTAAGGAGGAAAAAACATAATGTATAACCTTCTCTTCCTAGGCGGTCTTTGAGAGGCTGTCAGGCCTACTTTTAGTCCCAGTGTAAATATTAAAAGTGCCAATTTTCTCTGGCTATAGATGTAGGTGAAGGCAGAGTTGTATAAGAAGAATTCAGGATTGCATTAGATGAATGATTTTTATACTAAGTTAAAACAAAGGATTTGACAGTTGGTAGAACTGAAGTGCACAAGTTTTGTGCATCCATATGGAGGCTGTTCATTTTGTGTTTTACTCCATGTGGTAAAACACATGTTTTGCTGTGGTTTGCCATGCAGAGCATTATAAAAATAATTCCCCATGCTTGTTATTATGACAGCATATGTATTTTCATTATTTTCAATTCTATGTGCATCTTAGTATATCAGCCAAAGCTAAGGCTGGATGCAATCAATAAAACAACACTTATCAAAATTTGAAAAATGAACAATGAGTGACTTATAAGCATACATTATGGGATATAGATAATAAATAGTTACATACTATAACTGAAACTACTACCATTAAATTATGTTAAGGAAGACCCAAAGGCTGGTGTGAATAGTTCTTTCTCATGCTGCGACAGAAATGATGAGCATCTGAAGACAGGGGATTCTTTAATATTGTGCATTTTCAGGATAAGAGTCTTTAATACCCGAGTAGTCTTCTACACATCAATAAGTGAGTTGTGTGATACATTGGTTAATATTGGACTGGCACTGAGGAGATCTGGTTCTAATTCATCCTCAGTCACAGTGGCTCACTGGGTGACAATGGACCAATCATCATCCATACTCCCTTGAACTCCTCCATGGAAGGCAGGATATAATAAATTGGAAGTTATAAAATGCTCAAATCTGAAGCTTTGAACATTTAATATGTTAAAAATCAAAAATGAGTATTATTTAGCATGCATAATTGTATGTTCATGCTATCTGTATTCACTATGTCAATGTCGAGGCTAACTACACATGGAAGGCTATATTAATTGATGTTAATCTAAATAGGCAATGGCTAATATAAACTACTAGCAAACCACAAATTGTTTTTCACTCTTTGGTGAAAAAAACTAGCCTAGCCAAAATTACATTCATTCAATATGTTCAATCAATTCATTCATTTGAAATAGTGAGCCTCAGTGGCAAAAGGAAATTGAATGAATTCTGAAAAGTATAACCCCTCCTAAAGGTAAATCAGTTAAGGTTGTTTAAGTCTTGGATTCACCAATCCAAAAACTATGTCTCATCAGGACTTACTTTTTTTGGCCTGGCAACCACATCTATTTTCAACAACAGGGTAAACAGAATAGAATACAATAAACAAAATAATAATGCTTAATCCACCACTGCCTAATCAATTTGTCAAGTGGCTTCATATTGATATTAAGCAGCATGGCTAAAAATGGAATTCAATGGTATGATCATTTAGTACATATAAACAGAATCATTGAAAAATAAAGCATATACTGTCTTCCAAATTATATACTGCAAGCAATGTGCCAAAATCCATTGACAATGTCAACAGGGTCTTGTTTTCCTGGTCTCTTCTGGAAAAGAAACCATTAGTCAGGACAATCAGGACTGCTTAGAACCTAAATCTTGATACGACCTTTTTCCAGATAATTGTTCTTGGAGGCAGCTAAGTAATGTAAGGCATTTGACACTCCCAGTTTTCCTTTGTATACTCTTACATTGGGTGTGTGATGAAATTGAATGATTGTGTGAACTTACTTAAGCTACAACACCTGGAAATCAAACTGAACTCAATGGTTTTTTGGGATCTGTTTCTTGGTGTTATATATGTGCAACATCCACATCTACTTTGATGTGGCCAAGTATCTCTTGAATATACAGAGCAGAAAAGGTGATGAAACACAGTTTGGCCTAGTGGTTAGAGCACTAGGCTAGAAGCCAAGGGACTGTGTGTTCTAGATCCACCTTACACCTGAAAAGCACCTGAGCCAGTCATTCTCTCTCAACTTAACTTATCTCAGAGGATAGTTGTAGTGCAGAAAACAGGAGGAAGAAAAAAATATTATGTTCCCCACCTAGAGTTATTTATATAAAATTAGCAAAGGTAAGATTAAAAAATAATTAAAAATTGTGAGGGGGAGGAAACATTAATTATTTATTGGCTCCTCATTGGTTTCTTCCTTTGATCTAGAAAAACTTTTTTGTCTTCTCAGGGATTTCAAATTTCCTAAGAGTTCAAAGCTATAAAAGCATTTAATGCTGTAACAACTGGTTTTCATAACCCATTAAAAGTTGCTTCAAAGTTGTTGTTGGAACTCATTGCTTTTCCATGAAAAGTGATATTTCAGTTATTGGCATATAGTTCAGCCTATGCGATTATCTGTGAAAATAAAATCTAAAATTAACATAATATTTTAATATGAACAGCCTTGATTACTCTAGTCATTCTAAATATTACATTAGCATAACTCAGACTCAACCACCAAAAGGCCTAATTCTCAGGTCTAAACTTATGGATTCAGTTCTGTGATCCCAGGCTTATTATGAATTTCAGCACTCAGTTATTAACTTGGGGCTGACATTTCTACTAAGGCATGAGATAGAACACTAACTTTCATAAGATATTTTTAGAGTAAGAAAATCTAGCAAGGATTCAGCTGCCCACACAAAAGCGAAAGGAGAGTGTATTTATAATGAAAGTAAAAAAAAAAAAAAGACATTATTTCTGGAGTAAGTAAACATTTTGTATAAGGTTGCTCCCAACAATAGTAGAATTAATTGGCTATTCATGTAATATCAACGGAAGGATACTAGGATCTTTACTTCTATAAAAAGGCCAGGTATTTATATAAAGGCAAATCCTCCTATCCAGCACAATAATTTGTTTCACTCTAATATTTGCTCCTATGATTTTGGTGCTAAATATCTGCATAAAATTTGCTCTTTGATGTCAACAAAATACTGTTTAGCCCAAAACACACATGATTCATTCATGAGAGAAATGTTACAGTTTTATCTGAAGGTAAGAATCCAGCTGGTATCCTTATGCATTCTAAAGATGTTTTGATCTAGGGCAAGTATGGTTAACTCATTGTCAGTAAGCCTTAAAAAAATTTCCTGCAGACACCACATCGAAAGACCATCTTATATTTTTTTTTTAAAAAAAGAAATTAAAGTAGGTGCAGTAAGCATTAGGAAGCCACTTATTTTACCTTATTTTTTTCCCCAAAGCTGAAACCAACCCTAACAACCTAAATAAACAAATGAATTCTGACTATTTTAACCCTGCTTTTTTTTCTGACATAATTGTGTTGCTGTCATATAAAGCTCAGATGACCTGAAAAAGAAAGATGGAAATGTGTATTCAATTTGCTAATTGGCATAGTGATTTTGATTAATTCCTTTTTAAAAAAATTCTGCTGTATTTTACTCCTGACATTTACATAAAGGGTGTCCAACCTTGGCAACTTAAAGACTTGTGGACTTCAACTCCCATAATTCACCAGCTACTTATGCTGGTTGGAGAATTATGGGAGTTAAATTTCACAAGTCTTAAAGTTGCCAAGGTTGGACACTCGTGATCTCCTGAACATGCTTTTCTTGAACATCCCAGCCTGTAGTTTTCTGAAAATGATTTGTTAGAGAAGGCCTTTCCCAAATCATATAGTCCTACTGAAGTGCTAGGGCAGCAGGTAGATTCTTCACTGTATTTAAAATGTACAATCGGCATCTTTTCTACCAAACACAACAGGCCCCCTAAATTTGGATTTACTGATAGTTTTGCTGTCTCTTTTGGCTTTTACTGAAGCAAAATAACAGAATCAGCATCAAGGTAGAGACATATATTTTAGCTATTCATAAAAATGCAGTGCTATATCTCAATGAATATTTAAGATGTGGCATATATAAAATGGATTGTAATCATTGAAAGGCTTTCTTTCTCCCTCTTTTTTTTTCTTTTGCAAGGAGAAAATTTCCTTACTGGGAATTGAGTGACCTGGAAAAAGGAACATACAAATGCAGTCAACAAATGCAGAGATCTTAAGCAAAAATACATACATAATTACAAGTACACCGAAGAATATGTATATATTCCAAATTTCCACAAGCTCAATCTGCGAGGTTCCTTTTCTTTAAAAAAACCCTGTTCCTCGTGCAACATTTCAAACAATTTGTGTGACAGCCAGGACACTGCTACTGAAAAGATTATACTGCTCACAGAATATAAAGAAAAATATACCTCCCATATATAAGATACCTCCCACTTTGGATTTCATATCTTTTTCTATTTCATTGTCCAGGATTAAAAGTGTTTTTTATTGTCTGAACTATTTTCCTGGGAATAGACTATTTGGGAGAGGGTGAAACCTATAACAGTATTTAGAACAAAAAAAAACCCACCTATTTCTCTCTTTCAATATCTTCCCTGATTTCAGAGTTCCAGTTATTGCATTTTGATTTGAACAGAACCCAGAAGGCCAAGAGTTTGCCACTATTCTGCTAGGACAGCATTAATTTTTTCCTCTTTATTTTTTTTTAATGATCCTACTTCAGTTTTCAAAATATGCATATGTATGCATCTCTCTCTCATGCACACACACAATCACAATCACAATCACACACACACACACACACACACACACACACACACACACATACACACACACACACACATCTTAATATCAAGAACAAGTTTTCTTCGAAATCTGAGAATCTTTAGAAAGATCATCTGGGATCTGTAGCTGGATTGATCTCATTAATTAATAAAACAAATCAAATCTCTGTGGAATAGAATTCTTTTAAAATTACTTCAGGATGTCATCTAAAATTGATTGCGAAAACAATGCATAGATACTATTATATGCTGCTGACATTGCAACATATTAAGTATCTGACTTTTTTTTTCTTTTTGGTAGTTCTTAGCAAATTGCTACATCTTCTCATTCTTTCCACACACAGTGTGGCCAAGAAAACATGTGCCCATGTATTTACCAGGAGTCATGTTCCCTTTGATTGAGAGGGTTTTTTTGGGTGAAGATATTGGAAAAATAACCAGGCAGCTTCTCATAATATCAAACAATTATTCCATTCTTGTTCATTCCTCCTCCTGATATATATGAATTAATGTAACATTAGAAATAGATTAAGTTTCTATTGTTAGCTGCTAGGCTTGTTATTGCAGGATATTGGAAAAATAAAATGGATTTTTAATGCAGCAATACGTCAAAGGGTAGGTGATTGCTTTGATTAAAAAATGGATAGGACAAAACGAATTTTGTTAAAACGCTGAAAGATAATTACTTAAATCTAATCACAGTTTATTGGCAGTATTAACAGCATTTTTCCTACAAATTCCAATGAATTTAAGATTACATACATAACTCTGTATATAGAGTATTACTTTATGTGAGAATTTTTCAATGTATATTTTTATTTCCCCACATTTCTTTTTTTACTAAATATCAAAATGCAATGACAGTTCAATGCACTGCCATTCAATTTGTTGAATTAAACAGTTAATGAAAAAATAAGCTAACTTACCACAAAAATGACAACTCAATACATTTCTTGTTCATCTCACTGTCTGAACTTTGATTCATGTTCAAAAAGGGCATAATGTTCTGCCCTTTTTGATCTTGAAATCTGTGAATTGCAAACTCTTATATTTTTATAGAAAGTGTGTTTCATATATGAATGAATCAATATAGTGGGCATTTAGTTGTCTGTTAGCAATTATCTTCTTAAAAATCCCAATTACTTTCCTAACAACTTAAAACATTTTATTATTTTATTGTAAATATTTTAGAGATTGCATTTAGGAAAATCTAGTAGATGTTTTACCCACATCCCTTGCCCCTACCCCACCTTCCCAATAAAGTGGAAAATCAAACTAAGGAGAAAAGATAGAGTCCCATGATGGCGAATCTATGGCACATGTGCCAGAGGTAGCAGCAGAGTCCTCTCTGCAGACATGCAAGCCATCGCCTCAGATCAGCTCTGCCACGTATGCGTGCATGCCTCCTGCCAGCCAACTGGTCTTCAGGCCTCTACCGCACATGCCTGGGGGTGGGACTCATGCGAGGATGCACATGCATGCACGGGGGGGGGGGTGCATGCACAGGGATGCATGTGCATGCACAAGGGCAGGGTGCAGGTACAGGGGCATGTGCCCATTGCATTTTGGGGGGTTGCATATGTGCTCTTTGGGCACTTGGTGCCAAAAAGATTAGGCATCACTGAAATAGTTGCTTCTAGATGTTTCCTTGTTTCTACTCTCCATGAATAAATTTAACAGTTTGGGGGAAGGGGGTGGCAGATAAGTTAGCCGTGGGAAAAATGTAAAGGTGATATGCTGGGTAGTGTTTAAGTTAATGCTCTCTAACATAGTTAGGAAGATCATTTCTCATAGGAACTTGTAGTTGCTTTTGCTTTTTATATAGTATAGATAGTTGTCAACTTATGATCACAATTGAGTAAAAAATTTCCATTGCAAAACAAGACAGCTGTTAAGTTAGTTTTGCCCTATTTTATATCCTTTCTCACCACAGATGTTAACCAAGTAATTACAGTTGCTACTAACATGGTTGTTATATGAATCTGGATTCTCCATTGACTTTGCTTGTCAGAAGGTCGGAAAAGGTAATCATATGACCCTGGGACATTGCAACCATCAGAAATACATGCCAGTTGCCAAGAATCCAATTTCTGATCATGTGACCATGGGGAGGCTGCAGTAGTTGTAAGTGTGAAAATGAACATAAGTCACTTTTTTAGTACCATTGTAACTTTGAATGGTCACTTAACGAAGGGTTATAAGTTGAAAACTATCTGTACATTGAATCATGAAATTAGGGAACTTTAAAATTCTATGATTTTTCACGGAAAATGATTCTCCTAAGAATGTTTGAAACCAATAAAAAATTGATTTCAGCAAAACTTTGTTACATTCTACTAAGATGAGTTTGAAAAAATGATCAATTGCAGTAAGTAGTCGTAAACAGGTTTTACCATGATGGGATCCTGATTTGTTTCATTATAAAGTAGATAATCTGCTGGATCATCATTTCAATTGTGTCATCATTTCAGAGAGATTTAGTTATGTAAAAAAAACCAAACATTTGGCAAAAAAAAAAGCAATGAGAACAGGATTAATTTCTTATTTTTTGCTGGCTTCCCCACTGACTTTGCAAGCTCTAGTAAGCTTGCAGGGAAAAAGTCAATGGGAAAGCCAACAGGGAAGATTGTGTGTTGCTTGGGTAATTGCCCCCCACCCACATACTTCCTTCAGTCCTAGTGTACTTGTGGGCACTGGTGTAGAAGAACAGCAGGCAGAGTTGGGGAATGGTGTTAAATGTATTGCCAGTTTAGAGTCCTTATGTTGCCACAGAGTCCAGCCATCCTTGAATGCCTCAGACTCTTATTTAGCACCAATTTAGTGCTGATGGTTAGTTGACTATGTTTAGGCTTGCATAAATGTTTTGTTCTGTGAGCTAATGTATGGCCCTGATCCTTAGTGCCTTACATCTAACCACTCTCGCATACCCTCCCTACCCCACACGTTACCCGCACTCTATCCATGCATCACATCCTCACACTTCCTCCCTGACTCTCACTGCACCTCTCAAACAACCTTGTATAACCTTATACAACATCCCTGATCTGTGCCACACCTATCATGCATCCCAGTGTGTCCTCCCTGACGTTTGCCAGACTACTTGTACATACTTTGTCTCCCTCATCTGCCTGGCAGCAGCCACTTACCTTCATGCTGGCCTTGAACTGTGCAACTTCCTGACAACTTCCCACTGTCTTTACTTGTGGGGAGCTGTCAGGGAGCATTGGAAATTAGCAAGATAGTAGCATGGTAGTGCTAAAGCAACCACAAGTTTTCCAAATTTAAAATCGCACAGGAGTAAGGAGCCAAGCTTATTAGGTGTCCATTTGAGGTAACTTGGCTCAAAAATTGTTGGCCTACGATACAACATTTTACCCAGTTGAAAGTTACAAACATACAAATAGATACAAGAATGTTAGTATTATATAGATAGTGGATTTCTGAACCACTTTCCTTCTAGTTTGTCATTACGACAATATTTTTGCAGTGTTGTAATGATAATCCAGTACCAAGAGGAACTCAAGACCATATTAGCTAGGGAGCATGAAAGCTTTAAAGAGAGCATTTGTCACATTGTATTTTATAACCACTGAAGTGACTCTGTATCATTCCAGTAAGTGGGAATTATCATTGAGAATGAACATAGCATTTTCTCACCAACATCGACACTCCTACTCCTGTCATTGTGAAGTGATAATTACTTTTCAGAACAGAATGAACTGAAAAGAGACCTGCCAGGCAACTCTTCATAGGGAGCACCAGACTGTCTTTTTTCCTGCAGATAATGTGGTTCAGTTAGCAGGTCATTTGACCAATAGCCCTGCTATAGCTTCTGGTGTCAGATTTCTTCTGTGCAAATCTATTTTGTTCAGTCTGTTTGCTGACATTGCAGTTCCATTAAAAAAAAAGTCGCAAGAACAACCTAATGCGATTTTTTTTTATTTATTTCAGACAGGTACTTATGTTCCAAGGTTAGCTTTGCTTAGATTACAGCTTTCTTTACCTGTTTAAATGACTAAATAACAGACGTACAGTAATACAAGGAGTTCAAGAATGCTGATCTTGCAATGATGGCAATGCATAGGCCTTCTCTCAGGAGTGGGAGAAATAGGCAATGTCATATCATCATCATCATCATCATCTTCATCATCATTGTCATCATCTTCTTCCCTGCATAAGATTCACTTTATTATATTTTATTACTGCAATTGTGTATTACAACAGCTTTATAATTCTTACAATTTTATTGCAGATCTGAGTTCTTTGCTGCCTAGTAAACAAAGAATTAAAAGCCACTTGAGATTGTCAGTCCTGTAACTCTGGATAGTACAGACAATTATTGTATTTCAGAATAAATTTATGTACTATATACTGTACATTAAGTAGGACATGAACCGTAGCATTTCGACAATAATGTTTGGATGTGCTTTCTTTTATAAGCAACACTGGATCTGGTAAATTTGTATTTATATTTCCTCAGTGCTGCTGCTTCAACAGGATGTAACACGTTTCAAATTCTTGAAGTAATGGAGTGCTTAGAATTGCCACCATATTTTTGCCATTATAATTGTATCTATGAACTTGAAAAATATTACTTTTATTGTAACTGTAATTATAAATAATAAATAATTACATTCTCTTTCAATTATATTGTTTTTAAAGGTAAAAGATGCCAGTTCACTCAGGCTCTCCTCATAGGATTTAGTTTTTAATTCCAATGATCTGTGTTGCTCTGCTTTGCACCTGCATTTGTCTGAATCTTAAAATTGGATGCCCCAAACTGACTTCAGTAGTCAAAATTTTTGCTTTGTTTATGGGCTACAGTTCTATTGATAGCATGCAAATTGTGTTAACTTTTTTGACGTGCAATTCACATTGCTCATTCATATTCAGCTATTGTGATCAACTCCTAGAGGAGATCAACCCTGACTGCTCTTTAGAAGGCCAGATCCTAAAGATGAAACTCAAATACTTTGGCCACCTAATGAGAAGGAAGGACTCACTGGAAAAGAGTCTAATGCTGGGAAAGATTGAGGGCAAAAGAAGAAGGGGACGACAGAGAATGAGATGGCTGGATGGAGTTACTGAAGCAGTAGGAATGAGTTTAAATGGACTCCAAAGGATGGTAGAGGACAGGAAGGCCTGGAGGAATGTTGTGCATGGGTTCACGATAGGTCAGAGACAACTTCACAACTAACAACATCAGCAATAATCCAAAGACTCTTTCCAAGACAATTAACATTGTCATGAAGCCCAGTATTTTGCACTTTCTACCTGTACATCCATGGAGAATTTCAATCATCCAGGTCATGGTTGTCCCAAAGGACCCAAAAGGTAACTGGATTTTCTTGGGGTTTTTTTCCTTGAAAATATTTCATTTCTCATCCAAAAAGCTTCTTTGGTTCTGCTGGAAGCTTTTTGGGTGAGAAGTGAAACATTTTTAAGGGGGGAAAAAACAAGAATGTCCAGTTGCTTTTTGAAGAAGCACCTTTGGTATTTCTACCTGTATATAACTACTGCATTTTCTAAGTATTAAATTCATTTGTTTTCAACTTTGAAGCATGAACATTCATATTGAGTTTTGATGCTCCTTTTTAAGCATTGGTTATCCCATTCTGTTTTTATTCAACACACATTCCATTCTGTTTCAAGGTATCAGTGAAAATATTGAAGAATCCCAGTTCCGGGATCAAATACAGTGGGATGTCATTTTGTTACTCTTGTCCATTTCAACAAGAATGGAAATGTTGATGATTTTACTATAGTTCTAAAAAGTATATATTAGCATATGGAAACCATGAGTTGGAGGACATAGATCAGTATGTGTAAGCCTAATCCACACTATGATTTTTGAAATTATTTTGCAAATTTGCCACAGGGATGTCAAGGAAAAAGCTTATGTATATAATTACTTCCAAGTTGCATTAATATAGATCCATGTCTGGGTAAACATTTTCATGGACTTGTTTAAATATTCAATCATATTACCAAATGAAAAATAAACTCAAAATAAACTCAAAATATATCACTGAAGTATGTATATATTGTTGCTAGTTTTTTATTGCTTATTGGGGAAAAAGCATCTAGGTTAGAAGTAAGAACACACTGTTGACTACTTAGCATATGCAAATCATGTTGCCAAAATGACCAGATTTGATCTGGCAATTTTGTTCTGCATTCCACTCACATGTATATTTTAATAGTGTGTGTGTGTATTTAAATTGAGATCAGTGATATATGAAAGCCCTAAACAACAGGGAATTTCTTGAGAGCTACATACATCTAATGAAGAGCTGTTTTCTGTTAAATATATGATAGGGAAAAATTACAATTAAGGATACAATTTTGTACACACTCATAAAAATATTTTCGCACAAAAAAATGATAAAAATTTGAGCTTTCAGATTTCTCTGGTTCTACAATTTGATTATATCCAACAGCTTTATTAATTTGTTTCTTCTATTATATTTTATCTTTCTTCTCAATGGTTTTGCTATTATTCTAATGAGTATTCCACCTTTAAGTGATGAATATATTTTCCATATGTAAGACAGTTTTAATCTAAATTAAAATATGAAGCAAGGTTTAAAATTTAACATACACATATAAGCATCCAAGCTGCTTAAAATCACTTTTAGGTGAAATGGATGGCACATAAGTTTAATAAATAAATAAATTTTCTAGAAAGTTATTTAGATCAAAAGTTCACAAAATGGGAGATAGTTAAGGATATACAGCAGTCTGAAATAGATTTTTTATGTACAGTGTCCATAGTGTACAACCTGGATATAAAAGATGGTTTTCTAATAATAAATATAAGATATTTTACAAAATAGTGATATTTGATGCACATAATGTATTGCTTTATCAGAAAGAAGCAGAATGTAAATTCAGCATCTCATCACTGCGTATTGTTTCAAATGTTATTTTTCTCTATTGCCAAATTCATATTTAGTGAGGGAAACATTACACATGTGTAGATACCAGACATCTTCTTGTTTGTTTACACAATAAAAAAAATTGAGGTTTCTTAAGCAGTTTAATCCAAACCTCCTAATTTCCTAATTCTAGAAGTGAATTCGTCAGCTGGCATTCAGTAATGAAAATAACAGAAAAATAAAAATTAAAGTACTCTATTTTAAAAATACTTGCCCCTCTGCAAGTAGGCCTCTCATGATTTTATGAAGTGTTTAGACTTAAAGATATAATTTTAGACCATGTAAATAAAATGACTAATTTTTATAGCTGAGCCATGGGGAAAAGAGGGTTTATATAGAATAAGTGTCAATTTGCACATCCCTGAAAGAAAGGAGTGATAAAGAATAAATATTGCATGCATTTCTTTTCAAGGTAAATGGTGTGATCCTCCAAAATAGAACCTGTCACACCATGAATTACCATGAAGGACAAAGATCCTACTACTCCCTAACATGAAAAGCTTAGAAGTTGCATGCCTCAAATATAACAAAATGAAGTAAATCTTTGGTGATCTATACAAGTAAATGATGATGTTGACATAAAAGAGACATTGACAAAAATTTACAGTCATAAGGGGGAAGATTTAATTCAGAGGACCTCAGAACATTAAAACCATAAGGGCCTGTAGATTAAAACCATAAGGGCCTGTAGAGTCATAGGCACATGAGTAAACCATGAGTAAAAATGCTAAAGTGGTAAGTTTGCTGTTGAATACCTCAGAATTCTCAGAATATGCTTTCTACCTCTAACATTTTCATTTTCCCTTTCCCTGGTGCTCAGTTTGTATAGTACTATATCACACAAATTATGGTTTCTCTATTGTAAAGAGCAGATGTTGGTATCAGCAGCCCCACAATAAATAGGAATTGCTAGCAGCAGTAGACACAAGCATTTTCTCACATAGTACTGGTCTTTAAGTAGTTATTTCAGAGATACACCATCTTTTCTAGCTGTGGGCTGCTTGACCTTTGAGGAACATGCCAAAAACATCTTTCAAAACGCTACAAATGTTACAAATCAGTCCAGAGGTTAAGCTATGGATCATGTTACAAGTTCCTTTGATCATTACTCCACCATCTTGGCTTAAAAATTGTTCTACAGGTTTTTTTTTCCAAAATCAAAAGTGAAAAGAGCTACTGAAAAAAAGAAGTGTTACTGTGCCTTTATATAAATATACCTGGATTGCTAATTGAGGACAGGTGGGACATAATTTGAAAATCAAATCTATTTACCACAAGAAGAGCTGCAGAGAATTCCATCTCAAATCCTTTGTGAACATCCTCAATTGCGTATCTTCAGAATGCCTTAGTTTCATGATCAGTGATGAAACCCAGTGAAAAACATAGTAACATAGTTGTCCATTAAGGTACTGTAAACATCCAAAAAATTTTACCCCAGTTCTAAATATTTCAGAAAATTCCATATTGATAACAGAGGTCTACTTAATTCAGAAGTGTAATGCTCTTTAGAGGTTTTCTGTCTTTTGAATAATAAAAAATCAAAAAATGTGATAGTTATGATGGTGACTTTCATGAAATACAGGCATTTACTTTGATTTTTATTAGATATTCACTGTCAAAGCTGTGTTCTCAAATCTGTCAGGAATACAAATCCGCATAATTTGTTTGATCATTTATTACCCTTTGATCAGTGGTCTCTTACTATTTCTGCTACTCCTATGAAATACACAGCTTCATATTCTTCATGTAACTTGTATGAAAAAAGAATTATTTATTTATCATATTCATATGGCCACCTATCTCACAAAAAGTGACTGGGCTGCACATAAGAAAGATATGAAATGTTGAATTCTGAGGTATTCAACAGCAAACTTACCACTTTAGCATTTTTACTCATGGTTTACTCATGTGCCTATGACTCTATCAAGGCTTCTGTTATGATTATAGGTTTAGCTTTGCTGTGGATCAGGATGTTTACAATAAGACAGAAAGACAAGTTGTTCTCTTGGGAACAAAGTAGTCTAAAAAAGATGCAACTCATTTGTTACATCTGCCATCCCTGGAACTTACAATTACACTGGACAAATGATGACAAATTGAAGGACTGAGAACCAATTCTGAGCTTATGCTGCTTACTATCTGGGTTTGGCATTTCACGCTGCTGGCAATATAGGACTATAATATGTTTGAAACAACGACTTTAGTAGTTTTCTTTTTTTTCTCCAACTAACAAATTTCATTTTTATCACTAGAAAGATTTTTTTATTAACAAAATACACAAAAGAGGAAAAAATGTCCTAAATTATGAATTAAAAATGAAAAGTGGAAAAAAACCTTATAGAATATATATTTTCAGATATACATATTTCAATAAATTGAAGCCATATTCATTATATAAACCGTATTATTGTATACACTGCATAGATGGAAACATATTTGTCTTTGTGATGCTGAACAGATCTTTTGATTATAAGCCCATTTTGTACCCAGCTATCAATTCCCATGTGGTAGAGATAAACTTCAAAAAAATATAAAGATTTGAAAATATTAAATCTCAAAGTTGTGTTTACTTTTTACCTTATTTATTTATTTATTTATTTTAAAAATCACTCTACAACAGCATAAATTCAGTGAGGATATTTGTAAAATATATCTTGTGGAAAATGAGGTCATCTAAAAAACTATTGATTTTTTTTTAAAAAAGTCATCTTTTTATTGATTAAGAAAAACATACAAGAAAGAAATACAAGAAAAAGATACAGGTAGTCCTCAACTTACAGGGGATCACTTAGTGATCATCTGAAGTTACAACAGACCTACCTTTGAGATGCTTATGACTCAGACCCAAAGTTCTGATGTTTGGAACTTTGGCTCAGTGATCATATGACCAAACTTAAGATGCGTGGCAACATGGCTACATTTCCAGCATCCCTGGTCACGTGACCATGTTTTACAATCATTTTGAGGAAAACCAGCACTTCTAGATTTTGGAAAAAACACAGTGAGTTTGTTTAACCACCATGGCATTTACTTAATGACTGCTGGAGACACACACACACACACAAACATATTGAAGTAGTTTGACAAAAAATAAAAGATAAATTTAAAAAGATTTTAAAAATATTATACAAAGGCTATTCTGGTAGCCTCCTTCTTTCTTTCATTGTTTTTTTTTTTGGTCCAGTCACTAACTGCTATTTTTATACTTTAATTTGAACAGTGTTACTCATTCTGTTTGGATCATTGTTGTTGTTGTTGCTTATTATGGTTGACCTCACAGGCATCCAGATGTTTAGACTTGTTTCATTTTTACTAATTTTGTATTCAGAAAAGTAACTAAAAATCTTTGATTACTTTCATCCATTGCCCTAAGAAGCTTAGTGGTTGCATGATTGTTAATATTATAAGTTATAAAGGAGGGAGTGGACACCCCTGCCATATGCCTATGTGGAAAACATGCAGAGCGTAATCCTGAGTTTTTGTAACTTTTAAAAATCAATGTTCTAATCACTCCTTTGTTGTTTATTTTCAAAAAAGAGATTTATTTTAAGTTCTTACACTTATATTTAAATGTTGTTTTGCTAAGTATTGAAGGAAATTTACCCAGTGCTATCAAACGTGCCAGCCCCAAAGGATCCAAATAGCTAAAAAGCAGTTAAGAAGCAATTTCTGAAAGTGATTAAGAAATGAGGCTTAGTGAGAGATCCCAACCTCAACCACTAAATTGTGGAGTGTCTCAGGGTATGGTACTCTCTTGGTTCATGAAACTGTTGGGCAAAGTCATCCATAGCGTGGTGTGAGTCAGTATGCTGATGTTACTCAGATATATATCTCTGTGCCTGCTCAAGTAATCAGTGTTGCCAATGTGCTGTGTTGATGCCTGAAGGCTATAGAGAATAGTATGGCATACAACAGGCAAGATTGAGTCGCTTTGGGGCCACCTGAATCTAGGAATTTATCAGCTTTGGTTCTGGATGGGATTACACTTTCCCAAACAGATCTGATGCACAATCTGGGAGTCCTTCTGGACTCATGATTCCTGCTCAAAGAGCAGGTAGTAGTCATTGTTAGGAGGACCAAAGCACAGCTCTAAGTTGTGCACCAGTTGGGCCTATTCTTTGATGAAGAAGCTCTATGTTCAACCACATATTCCCTGCCTATCTTCTGTATAGCTTACTGTAATGTACTGTATAAAAGGTTGCCCTTGAAGAATATTCAAACTCTTCAATTGGTACAGGCAACATGGGCAGTTATGTGCACAACTAGATGTGTGCACATTATAACTTTGGTCTGCAACTTATATTGGCTGGCAATTTGCTGCTGGGTCCAATTCAAAGTGTTAATGATAACTTATGAAGGCCTATGTGACATGGGGGATGCATTATTTGAGGGATTGCTTCTTCTTAATGACCCATTCCATCAAATCCAGCACAAGATGCTTTTTTGCAGGTTCCATCCACTAGGGAGTCCTCCTTCAGGGTCCAGGAGGGTGGCCTTTTCTGCTGCTGTACATGTCCAATGGAATATGATTCCCAAAGTCAGGCTGGCACTGTCCTGATGGTCTTTTAGAAGGGGCCTGGCTTTGCTACCTAGCCTGGGATTACATATTCACATGGAGCCCATGAAATAGCTATACTATTCTTGAATAGCTCTCCTGGTAATTGTGCTATATAGCTTTTAATTATTTTTAACATTTGTATGTCTATATGACTTTTTATTTTTATGTTTTAATTGTAATGGGGTATGGAGACTCATTTAAGATTCATGACATGGAACCACTTAGAATTCTTTATATACTGAAGAAATATAAACTAATCATGCACTTAATATTCTACTTTCTTCACCAATTCCATTTGAAATCCTAATATGAGCTCAAGGTTCGTATCTAGCACTCCCTTCTGAACACTTATTGACTCCTTAACCTGAGAGAAGAAAACACTGAGTGCTAGCACTGATGATGTTACATACAGTGGTTTAGGTAACGAAATGTCTGCAGGAAAACAACCAAGCTCAGAGAGCACCAAGGACCCCTCATTTCAACCTCGAACTACAAATAGTCTCCTTTGTTGGGGATGGAAATTCTTGCACCAACAGTTTATAAAGAAATAAGAAAATGATTCCAGTTCACATATAGCCCCCTGAAAGTCAGAGAGGGAAGGAAAGAGAACTTAACTATTTTGATGGACAAAGAAAACCTGTAGATTCTCATTGGCATTAGTGGGGGAGAAATTTATTTATTTATTTGGTTTGTCAATTGCTTACAAGATAATAGGTATAAGTAAAAACATAGTTATGAATACATGGATGCATATAAGAAAAATAAAAGAAACAATAGGACAGGGATGGTAGGCACATTGGTGCGCTTATGCACGCCCCCTACAGACCTCTTAGGAAAGGGGTGAGGTCAATAATAGAAAGTCTAAGGTTAAAGTTTTTGGGGTATTGACCACTCTGTTGCTGAAGTCGTATTTCCAGCAATGAAGTTTGGTGCGATTAACCTTGAGTTTGTATGTATTGTTTGCTCTTGTATTGTTATGGTTGAAGTTGAAGTATTCATTGACAGGTAGGACATTGCAATATATGATTTTATATACTATACTTAGATCGGACCAAAGGCGGCGTAGTTCTAGCTTTTCTAGGTCTAGAATTTCAAGTCTGGTGGCATGAAGTATTCTGCAACGAGTAGAGGAGTGGAGAACTCTTCTTGTGAAATATTTCTGGACTTTCTCAACTGTGTTAATATCAGATACATAATGTGGGTTCCAGACTGATGAGCTATATTCGAGTATTGCTCTAGCAAATGTTTTGTATGTTCTAGTTAGTAGTGTAATATTACCAGAGAAAAAGCTACGTAAGATTAGGTTAACAACTCTTAATGCCTTTTTGGCTATGTAGTTACAGTGGGTGCTAGCACTTAGATCATTAGAGATGAGTACTCCAAGGTCCTTGACAGAGTTTGGATCATCCACAAGGTCTCGACTATTCAGCCTGTATTTTATTTTCTGATTTATTTATTTTTTGCCAATATGTAAGACAGAGCATTTATTTGTTGAGATTTGAAGTTGCCATTTGTTTGACCATTCTGATACATAGTCGAGGTCTTTTTGAAGGGTAGCAGTATTGTCTGTGGTGTTGAATAGCTTTAGATTGTCAGCGAAGAGGACGCAGTTGCTCTTAAAATTATCACAGAGGTCATTTATGTAGAGCATGAAGAGAGTTGGTCCTAGAACACTGCCTTGGGGGACACCACTGTTGACAGCTCCAGGATTTGATAGGACACTCCCAATTTTGACCATTTGTTGTCTGTTTGACAGGAATGCTTCTATCCAGTTATGCAGGTGTCCAGAGATACCATAAGATTTTAGTTTTAGGAGTAGTTTGTCGTGTACCACTGAATCAAAGGCTTTAAAGAATC
This sequence comes from Notechis scutatus, assembly GCF_049901735.1. Taxonomy (NCBI): domain Eukaryota; kingdom Metazoa; phylum Chordata; class Lepidosauria; order Squamata; family Elapidae; genus Notechis; species Notechis scutatus. The sequence continues at coordinate 153,039,919 of NC_142011.1, read as the reverse complement.
CTTTACCAGGATTTTCTCAGGAGGAGAAGCCTTAAAATGGAAAGTGCTGTGAAAGTTTCCACATGGTCAAAACTTGATACTCTGTTCAGCTATTACTGAAACAAGATACAAATGGAAATTATCTCCAACCCAAAAGAGACTGTAACTTTTTTTATATAAGAGGTGGGATAAAAAGATGTATGAACTTTGAACATGGATTTTCAAGTACAGCTTGTTGGGGAGAAGCTTGATATCTACCTGTCAAGATTATATTGAAATCAATTAAACAATTGCACATGAATTCAGGAACTTCTGATAAGCAATTCATCATTAAAAAACAACAACAGTTGACTGATTTACTGCATTTTCCATTTTTGTTCTGGCTTATGTGGCCCAAGTGATGATCTTACTGAAGGAAGAGCGCTGGTGGTATTAGGTTCTCGGAAGTAATAATTTTAAGGCCCAGGCAGGTAATGTAATCTTGAACAAATGGTCTCTACTAAGGATATAGACTCAAAAGTCTGATCCTGTGAAAAAGCTATTTCCACAACAGCAGAAGCATGAAGAGGAGCTCACCCTGAAAAATGGCAGCATATTTATTGGCTACAGAATCAAAGCCTTCTAATTATTCAGCTTGGTCGATGCTGCCAAAGTGCAAATAGAACCTCCTGGAAGTTGCATGTTCTCTCATTTCATCAACCAATTTCAGCACAAGACACCAGGTGGGGGATTGATAAGAAGTTAATGTAAACGGCTTTTACAAATGCAATCTTTTAGGTCTTTTCACTGGTACAATTTTCATGCTCTGCAAGGAATGAGCAAGGGAGGGATAAAAAGGAATGAATTTGAATGAAGCATTTTTTTTTGGGGGGGGGGGTTCACAGAGAAATTTTCAATGTAGATAGTAGTGCTATGGTGGGGTGTTTTTTTTTTAAAGAATAAAATAGGCTTTTAGTACCAATTCTTGACTTTTATTCTAATTCTATAGGATTAAAGCATTTTATCTTGCTATTTAAATTTCACTGCATAGCAGCCACTTCTTTCTACACTATGACCGTCTAAAGCAGTCTGGATCAAAAAGAAAGATGTTATGTTGTATCTCATACAATCCTTTTCCCTATACTATGATTACAGCCAAAACGATTCAACAATAAGAAATCTCTATGAATTTGTCAAGTGCCAGGCAAATCAGAAGATCCGGGGCAGTTCAAATGGGTGTAAAGATTTATTACACACATAATGTGCTGTCCAGACAGTATATAGGTAATGGGAATTGAGATAGTTAAGTTAGAATTGGGAGCTGTCCCCATTAAGGGAATGCCTCATGGTAAATGTAGTTAATGCATCCTGGGAAATGCAGTTCATGTCATGTGGTCAAATCTGTAATCCTGATTGGTCACTGAATTGACCCTTGGTTGGGTTGGGGGAGGTTCCTTCACTCTTGCTCGGACCCCAGCATCGTGCTGGTGTCTCACCCTTTTGCTCCATCACTATGGGATGAAAGATCACTATTCTTTTACACTATGAAGTCAGCTATGCAAAGAATTGAACATTAGATGAATCTTGACATAACTGTGAGTTATACCTTGAGGATGCCTTGCGAACCAATAAAGAAACTTTGTATGGAAGCCTTAATCTGACTGTCTTTATATTCAGCCACTAATTAAAAGACAGAACACTTAAGCTCTCTATAAGAATCTGAACTACTAATGGTCAAAGCAAATTGGTGGTATACAAGCGTCAAAGGAAGTCAAGGTAGGCTGGACTTAGAGCTCTTGTGGGAGCGAAGAAACTCAAAACTGATGACTGATGACTCCCTCAGACTCAGCCTGGTCATCTTCTACAGAATCGGTACCATCTAATTTTGTAATACTGTAATATTTATTTAAAGAAATTTATCCTCATTAACAATATTTTAATGAGCCAAAGGAAAAATGAAATAATCTATATTGAATAATACATTAAAGTAATTATTGAGTTAAACTATAAAAAGCAGGCAGCAAGTCGGGTCAATCTGGAAACCCACATAAAAAAGGTAGCCACACTAAATACAGGCATGTATACACAAAAGAGCATCTCCACACTTTGGGAGTATAGTTTTCTTAATGGGCGATGTAACAGAGAGCTGTGTAAAACTTCAAGGTTGAGGATTTGATGGGAAGGCAATTCAAATCAATTTGAACTGCCTTCAGAATAGTTCAGTGATTTGACAGATTTCTGGGTATGTATGCACACTGAAACTGAATGAATCCCCTGAATGATAATAATATGATCCCACTTCTCAGACTGAATTACAAATTCACATTAGATCTTGGCTACTACCCCTACCCCCCCACACACATTATAGTCTGTTCAGGCTAATGCAGAGGGTTAACTCTGTTTTGATTAAACTTCCAGTCATTTTTGAATATGGCACAAAATAACTCCTGCTCAAATTCAGAATGAGCAAGACTAAAGAAAAGGTCATATGAAGTAATCAGTGTAATGCATATTTTAATATTAAGCTCCATATCCAAAGTACAGGTTGATCTGAATTAACCAATCATTGCAGAAAGACTAAGAGGAGGTTACAGACAGTCAACTTGGAATTGGACACTTAACTAATGTTTGAAGCTACAGTGGACCTCCCCAGAGCTATTTACAACCCATTGTAAGTGGCAGTTTGTTTGCCATTTTCAGTGTCTCACCATCATGGTGCTGAAAGCTGTGGTGTTTTTGCCAATTTCTGGCATTAACTTCTGGTTTCTGGCAACAACAAAAAAATCCACCCATGCAGGAACATGGATTTGCTTAACAACCATTGTGTGTTAACAAACACCACAAAAAAAAGAGACTAGTCGCATGATGCCCCAACTTGCAACCACAATGACTTATGACAGTAATTGTATCTGGAATCGTAGTCATAAATTGAGGACTACCTGTGATGGATCACATTAGCTAATGACTCAATTCCTATTGTCTGATTGTGTATTTGTGTGTGTGTAGTGTGTTTGTCAATATTAAAATGGTCACAGTGGTGGCCACAATCATACAGTTGAGGCCACCATCTGATTTTTCTTAACCTGCTCCCCATGGACACTCTGTGTGTGTGTGTGTGCGTGCGTGTTTGATATGGGTGTGCAAAGTTTAGAATAATATATTCATCTTTTCACATGTCTCTCATTCTTTCTCCTTCATAGGTACTATGTTCTTTCTCTTTTGTCTCTCAACCCCCCAAATAAATCACCCAGTGTACTACCGATTGAAGCTCAAATTGAAAACAGGCAAGAATCAAATATGTTTTTTTTCCTGAAAGCATGAAATTTGTGACTAGTCCTTGAATGAAAACTGGCTAAAAGCTACATATTGCCCATTAATGCTACTACGATGTTGATGTTAGTCCTCTCTTTTACTATTAAAAACCATATAAATTGCAATAAAGTTGGTGTGTTTTTGTTTCTTTGCAAAGCTGTTGTTGTTTCAATTGAGCTAGATGATAACTTCCTTCCTGTTCTGCCCAAAGTTCACTAAAACTAAAGTAGTAATTTACTTTGCAGGGTATAGAAAAGCAACTAACATCTGAATGATGCGTATCCTTGCTTACATCTGGGCATAGCTTGAAGGTAGAGAAGAGATCATTATTTGGACTCATGGAGCTCAATTCACTTACAACTCAGCTGCTTTTCTAGAGCTGTAAGTCCCTTTTACCAAGAGGTTTTCAGCACTTCCTAATGTTATTTTCACATAATATATGATAAATCAATATCATGTTTCAAACATCACTATTGTTTTCAAATATATTTTGAAATGCAAAATAATTTTAGACAAGAACAGACACAAAATAAGAAACAACAGAGATTTGAAGCAATCGTTACTGTAAATATCCAGAACTCAGCCTTTGAATATGCTGCTTTTATTATCCAATAAGATAATCCATGCTGGAATTGCTTCTCAGCTGTTTCACAGTTGGCTTGATTTTGAAAAAGGGACACTTGTTGTACATAGGTTTTTCCATCTTTAATTTGAAAAAATATAGGAGGAATGAATGGTTCTCTTTTAGTATTAGGCTGATTGTACGTTGGCTCAAGAGTGTTATTTATTTATTTTATTTGGTGTGTCAATTGCCTACAAGATAATAGGTATAAGTAAAAACATAGTTATGAATACATGGATGCATATAAGTAAAATGAAAGAAACAATAGGACAGGGATGGTAGGCACGTTGGTGCGCTTATGCACGCCCCCTACAGACCTCTTAGGAAAGGGGTGAGGTCAATAATAGAAAGTCTAAGGTTAAAGTTTTTGGGGTTTGGGGAAGAAACCACAGAGTCAGGTAGAGTATTCCAGACATTGACCACTCTGTTGCTGAAGTCGTATTTCCTGCAATCAAGTTTGGTGCAATTAACCTTGAGTTTGTGTCTATTGTTTGCTCTTGTATTGTTATGGCTGAAGTTGAAGTATTCATTGACAGGTAGGACATTGCAATGTATGATTTTATATACTATACTTAGATTGGACCGAAGGCAGCGTAGTTCTAGGTTTTCTAGGTCTAGAATTTCAAGTCTGGTGGCATGAAGTATTCTGCAACGAGTAGAGGAGTGGAGAACTCTTCTTGTGAAATATTTCTGGACTTTCTCAACTGTGTTAATATCAGATACATAATGTGGGTTCCAGAGTGATGAGCTGTATTGGTCTAGCAAATGTTTTGTATGTTCTAGTTAGTAGTGTAATATGACCAGAGAAAAAACTATGTAAGATTAGGTTAACAACTCTTAATGCCTTTTTGGCTATGTACTTACAGTGGGGCACTCAGATCATTAGAGAGGAGTACTCCAAGGTCCTTGACAGAGTTTGGATCATCAACAAGGTCTTGACTATTCAACCTGTATTTTATTTTCAGATATATTTTTTTTTGCCAATATGAAAGATAGAGCATTTATTTGTTGAAAATTGAAGTTGCCATTAGTTTGACCATTCTGATACATAGTCGAGGTCTTTTTGAAGGGTAGCAGTATTGTCTGTGGTGTTGAATAGCTTTACATCGTCAGCAAAGAGGACGCAGTTGCTTTTAAAATGATCACAGAGGTCATTTATGTAGAGTATGAAGAGAGTTGATCCTAGAACACTGCCTTGGGGGACACCACTGTTGACAGGAACATAATTTGATAGGACACTCCCAATTTTGACCATTGGTTGTCTGTTTGGCAGGAATGCTTCTATCCAGTTATGCAGGTGTCCAGAGATACCATAAGATTTTAGTTTTAGGAGTAGTTTGTCATGTACCACTGAATTAAAGGCTTTACAGAAGTCTATATAGATTGTGTCTATTGCTTTGCCCTGATCAAGTTGTGTAATCCATATGTTTTTGTAGTGTAAGAATTGCAGATTGCAGGATAGATTTTTTCTGAAACCAAATTGTTTATTAGAGAGTAGGTTGTTTGTCTCTAAGTGGAGGATAATGGATTGGTTAATAATTGATTCTATGATTTTACAGGTGACGCAGCATTGGTCTGTAATTTTCAACTAGGCTGGGGTCTCCCTTTTTAAAGATGGGGATGACCATGTTGCCCATTTGGTAAACATTATTAAATGGATTTAAAGAGCTATATTTAATTCCAAGTATCTCTGATGTATAAAAGACCAGTCAGTAGAGGGGAAATCTTTGCCTAAATCAAAATCTATACTATAGTAGATCATTGTCATTGTCAGCCATTCAATCATGTCAGATTTGGATCTCTATGGATTATCTCTATGGATTATCACTCTTCATGCCCTTCTGCCTTGCACTACCCCCTTCAGATCCACATGGTCATCTCAGTGTCATCTTTTACAGGGTCCAGCCAATGAGTGTTAGGACATCCCCTTCTCCTTTTTCTGCTGATTACTCCCGGCATGTTCAACTTTTCAAGTGATTCAGCTCTCTCGGATATTGGCAAAGTATGACAACTTCTACTTGGCAATCTTGGCTTTGTCATATTTTTAGTGATGTTCATAGGACTTCTTTATTATTTTTGCAGTCCATGAGATGCATATTTGTTGGCTCCAGCACCACAGTTCAAAGGTGTCCACCTTCTCCTATCTGCCCTTTTCAGAGTTCAATTTTCACAGCCATAAGTAGCAACCGGAAACATTATTACATAAAATTTAATACATATAAAATTAGTAGAAACATAGATATTAGTTGAATATGTAGAAATGCCAAATTCCTACTATCTATAAAGATAGAGTCTTTATCTATGTTCCAAATATTGAAATCTCATGTCCAAGATTAACTACGCAATATATATATATATATATATATATATATATATATATATATATATATATATATATATATATATATATATATATATATATATATATATCCTAATATATATCCACATCCGAACCCAGAAAAATATATATATATTCATATTCTCTCATGCCCTTGAAATACATTCTTTGATTTCTATAATATATTAGTATGCAGAACACTCTGCAGAACTGCACACTCAGTATTTAATTTCATTCATAATTATATCTTAATTAAAGAACAAATATACAGTATGTTCAATCTGTGTTGCTATGTTCTCAATGAGAGCTTTTAAAAAGTTATTGGCTTACTGAAACAGCAAAATGCAGTAGGGAAAAAGGGTAGAAAGGTTAATTTTGATAACTAACTATTATGAAGATTTTGCTACAGAATATTCATGACTCTTTACACTCTATTTCAAACCTTTTCTGATCAGAAGTATAATAGCTTAATCAGATATAACTCATATTAAAAACAAGAACTCCTAGCAACCTTGTTATTAAATTTTGCTCTCAGTCATTTCTTTTCCAGTTGCTTCTACAAATATTCAATTTTTCACACTTCATTGTATACAACCATCAATTCACATAAAATAAGCAATTTTACATTGATAAATTGTCTACTTTTTTTTCTTCCTCTTAAATCCTAAAATTATAGAAAGAAAACCCATGGAATGGAAATATGAAAAGCATATGCTATCTTCTGAAACTGTACACTTCTGCTTCTGCTTTGGTTGGTAACTTGGTAATTACCACTGCCACTACCTCTTCCTGATGAATCCCTTCACTTGATGTCTTTCTCCCAACCTCAGTGAGTGTGAGAAAGAGGGCCCCCTCCATATATAAAAATGCCCACTAATGTAAACAGACCTGAAGGAAAATGAACAGACTAATCTGCATCAGCAGGGAAATGTGAAAACCAGGTATAATGTATTCAGCTGATATGACATGTTCCTCTACAGTAAGAAAGTTTTGGTTGGAAAAGAAGGGCTTGATCACTTCCATGATATATGACTACAATTTCCCTCTGTTTTTTCATATTTTTCTTGTCAACATGAAAGTCAGGATGGAAATTTCAAATATAATATATTTATCCTACCCTGCTTCCATGCCAATGCCTATGAATGGTTGCAGACATCTAGATAAACATTTAACATTTTTCTTTATACTGCAATATGTAACCAACTTTTACTCATTCTCAATCTTGAATGCAAAATTGCATGCAGAAAAAGTCTAACATTGGCAATCTCTGTATCCTTCAAACATCACATTTACTAAACCAGGATGGGCCAGTTATATTAGATGTTGTTAAACCTTCAGTAGTCACAACCAACATGGTCAATGTTGTCCTACTCTATAATGATTCAGAGAATTGTAGTTCAATAAGATCTAAAATGCTACAGTGAGCTTCCCTTACATGAGATCACTAGGAGAGCATCACCCTACTGACATATAGATAATATATGAATATATAAATCCAATGGCATGCACATAAGCAATACAACTTATCTGTATCTGCACAGCCAAGAAACTTCCAAAGTACAGTGCTTTTCTAGTATGTATAAATTATTTGGAACACAATACTTTCTCCCTTATATGTGTGCTAGGACTACCCCATAAAATGGTGTTTACAAGTCTTACAGTTCCTTAAAAAGCTGACTGTTGCATTTTGTGGAAGTGAGAAACATGGAGAGTAATCATGCTAAGTGTATGTACTGAGATGATTTTAATGTGAATTAAATGGACTTTAAATGTAATGTAAACAAAATGAAATATAGTTTGAAAAACAGAGCCCAGCTCCCTTTTCAGAAGCCAGGTGGGGCCCTTAGTCCTAAAATGCAGCTCTATTTTAATCATAAAATAAGAGTTAAAGAGATTTGTTTGCTGCAAAAAAATAAAAAAAGAATTCCAACAGAGTTTTATCTACATTGTCCATCCCTCAATATTTAAATTGTTTTTATAATTATGTTACTAGTTAGCAAGGCTGAACTGAAGTCAAGACACAGGGAGCTGTCTTTAATGTTAATTGGCCATTTCTAATACAGCAATTAAAATATATGGATATTGGCAAAAATGTTCTAAATATAAAAATACATACACAACAAGAAGCAAAAATAATAATAAATGGAGAATTGACAAATAATATCAACATACAGAAAGGCATGAGACAAGGCTGTCTACTCTCTCCGTTATTATTTATATTTACATTAGAGGATTTAACAAGAATAATTCAGCAAGAGTCTCAGATAAAAGGGCTGGAAATAAAAAAAAATTAAATTACAAGCATTTGCTGACAATTTAGTTTTTATTATGGAAGATCCTGAGCAAACAGGCATGAAATTAATAGAAAAGCTTGAGGAATATGGAGAGATAGCTGGCCTGAAAATAAATAAAGGTAAAACAAAAATTATAGCCAAGAATATAACCAATGAACAAAAAGAAAATCTAGCCAAAAAATTAGATATCCAAATAGTTCAAAAAATAAAATATTTAGGAATTACCATTTCAGCACGCTGCTCAACGATCAAAGATAATTATGAGAATCTATTACACAAATAAAACCTAAAATCTATTACACAAATCTATTAAACAAATAAAAAAAGATTTAGAAAACTGAAACAATTTACAACTGTCACTAATAGGAAGAATATCAGCAATTAAAATGAATATTCTACCCAAAGTCTTATTTCTGTTCCAAAATATACCGATTAAATTAGAAAATAAAAATCTTTAATGATTTGAATAAAATGACGTTAAATTTTGTGTGCCAGGGAAAGAGACCAAGGATTAAATTGAAACATCTTCAAGATGCAAAGGAAAGAGGAGGATTAGGTTTTCCAGAATGGGAACTGTATTATCAGGCGGTTGCTTTGACATGGATTGGATAAATTTAGATAACAAAAGACTCTTATTTTTAGAAGGGCCTGACTTACAACAGGGTTGGCATGTATATCTGTGGTCTGGTAGAAACATGGCCCACCAATATTTTTTGAGACACAAAATTCGGCAAGCTTTAATTCTGATCTGGAATTAAAAAAAGACTGCAAAATTACATGGAAATACCAGGTTGGCTATCATCATTAGAAGCAATAATATACCCAAATTTATACGACCAGAAAAAAGCCATTACATATAAAGACATTATAACAGAGGAAGGCAATTAAAATAGAGACAGGGAACAACAAGGAATAGCTTTGGAATAGGCCTATCTTCAAATACAGTCTAGATATGAAAAAGACAAAAAAGAATGGGGAATTAACTGTCAAGATACAGCATTAGATAAAATATTAACAGGAGCAGAGACAAAACAAATACAGAAACTTTATAAATGTCTACTTGACCATAAAATCTATGAAGAACAAGTTAAAGAATCAATGTTAACCTGGGCTAAAGACCTTGGACATAGTATAAACCTAGACCAATGGCAGCAAATTTGGGACCAAAACAAAAAGATTATGCTAGCAACATCCTTTAGGGAAAATCTGTATAAGATGTTTTATAGGTGGCATCTTCCACCGGTCAGATTAGCAAAAATGTATGGTACTCAATCGTCCGTATGCTGGAAATGCTTGAAAGAACGGGCCATATGTGGTGTGCCTGAAAAAAAGCACAGGTGTTCTGGTATAAAATTTGGTCACGGTTAGATGAAATGTTGGGGCTAAAAATTGGGTATGTACCAGAGATGGTCTTATTGTGGGGGGAAAAAGAGAACCTTAGCAAAGCAGACATTTACTTAATTATACATGTAATCACAGCAGCAAGAGCAGCCCAAACTTGGAAAGTGAAAGAAATTCCAAATGACGATGTCATAATAGATAAGATTTTTTTTTTTGCTGAATTAGATAGTTTGACACTAGGATTGAAAGAACAAGATAAATCAGAACACTATAAAGTATGCAACAAATTTTATGTATGGAGGGATATGAATGGAAGTTCATAAAATTGAAATTAGAATTTAAAGTGAAATAGAAATGAGGTATAAGAACAAGATCTAAAATGGTACAAAGCCTAAATGTATAAATGTGTGTGTGTGTGTGTCTGTGTCTCTGTGTGTGTTTATGTATGTATGTATGTATGTATGTATGTATGTATGTATGTATATATGTATATATGGTATTCAGCTTTGTTCAGGTATTTTCTCACATCATTATAGTTGTGCTTTTAAAGTTGTAGCAACATTTCGGCAGAATCTCATCTGCCATCATCAGGCTGATACCTTGATACCTCCAGCTCAAACACACCCCAACCAGGCACCCAGATGAAACCTAACTTCCTAATAAATGATAGCCGTCCGTTTACTTGGAGCCAAGCCACACTAAAAGCCTCCAATACAGGAAACATAATGTTGCCAGCCAATAAAGACAAAAAAAAAAAAGCAAGCTACAAAACAGACAGAAGATATTAGAAACACCAATCAAGCAGAACACAGCAAACTCCAAGACCAATAAACACAGACCAAGACTCCCAACCAATCAGGATGAAGAAAAAACCATTCTGGCATAGCAGTAGGCTAGCCCCAAATTTAAAACAGAAACGGCTGTGAAAGTCTGACTCACAGACGAACACAATACAGAAGCCTGATGATGGCAGATGAGATTCTGCCGAAACATTGCTACAACTTTAAAAGCACAATTATAATGACGTGGGAAAATACCCGAACAAAGCTGAATACCATACATATAAATACCCGCGAAAACTTAAGAAAACAAATATATGTATATGTATATATAAAAGTTTATATTTTCTTTTGATCTTTTCTGATGTAAAATGTAAAGACTGAAATGTATGTCAAAGAAAGTCCACCACGTTCAATATTTTTAATGTTTTATTTCAATTTTTTTAAAAAAGACACAGGGAGCTGTCTCTCTTTTTCACCATTCCCAAGGTCAGCACAAAACTATGCATCAGAATACTGATACAATCTAATTTTATTAGATAGCGTAATTGAATATGTCTTTCTGTAATTTAAAAAGAATAAAGAACATCATCCAATGTGACTATTTAAAATAGCCAGGATCTAAGTTAAACAAACAAAACCCAAATGCAATTGGCACTGATAGAAGGTTACATGAAGAAAATCACCACTGGCCTATGTTCAAAAGACAGAGGGTTTTTTAAGAAATGTGTTTGAGGACAGAACATATACATTTGAAAATAGAATTCATCCTATTTAGTTTGATTAATGTATTATTTGTATGCGTTTGAACAGTTTTCTGATCTGATCACAAGACAGAAAAAGATGTCTTATCTCGATATAACTGACTGTCAGATGCTTTGAGAAAAGACAGACTTTTGAAAGGCAACTTAAATGAGATATTTCTGTGAATTGGCCCAAGGAGAAAAGAAAATGGAAGAAGGAACTCTGGATATGGTAAATGCCACTGCCAAATTTCCCAGTATTTTAGGAATATGGAGGAAGTTTTAAAAAAATAAAGAGAAGATGTGGAAACTACAAGCATGATAGTAATTCTAGCCAAATACCTGAGGAAGCAATAATACAGAAGCAGGTAAAGGTAAGAGGAGGCTGTATAAAGACTCCAACAATTTTCCAAGCCTCCAGATACTTAAACCAACATAAAAAACCTCCACAAGAACAACAACCTGACTCCCACCCCATTGTGCATTGTGCTTTATTTACGTCCACTGATATTCGTTCACCAGATTATATTCCTTGAAATCTTGTTTTCTCCTCCTACTTCACAAACCCTTGACACAGCAAATTTGCCAAAACAAAGCCTTTGTCTGGTAGTTCTCAAACAGAATTGGTAGAGAGGCAAAGGAATATCAATAAGGATCATAGGACAATATGATTTGGGGGGGGGCAGGAATATATTGCATACAATGAAATTGACTACGGTAATACATATTATTTGCTATAGCACTGAGCTTGGAAGTTGCAGGGCAGTTATTGTGATCCACATATCTTGTTGCAGAATCCAACACAATTTAAGGACCTATCAATTTTAAAAAACCAAATAGTACCTTGCCATCATCAGGTGAGAGATATAAAATTCAATTGGTCTGGACTGTGAGGTTTCCTTTTGCCTTGGTCCCTTGCGAATAGCTTCTGTTTCAAAGTTCTAGAATTAATAGTGTAGAACAGAGGTTTCCAAACTTGGCAACTTTAAGATTTGTGGATTTCAATTCTTAGAATTCTCCAGCCAGCTATGCTGGCTGGAGAATTCTGGGAGTTGAAGTCCACAAGTCTTAAAGTTGCCAAGTTAGGGGACCTCTGGTGTAGAACTTGCTAAGTCTAAAACTAAAACTACTGCAGATATCTTTCGAGATAATCACTTAATGTTCATTTGAAGTTATGACTGACACCCCCCAAAAAGCTACATATTGCTGCAAACTTATGGTGACTGCAATGCTTATGACTGACCGCAAGGGACATTGCAGCATCCCCTGTCCCTCTCCCTTGCATTCATCCCTGGTTGAATCGCTCAGTGTTTGGACAGCTACCATTTTCAGCAGAAATTTTGTGCAGAAATGGCAACTGCTTTCAGTTTTCTGCTCAGATTAACGGGCCATTGGGAAGCTGCAAACCTCTCTTGGGTTTGCGGAGAAGGCGCTAGCATGCAAAGATGGCAGCTTGAGGACGACTTTCCCAAAACCTTTCCCTTGCTTAACCTCTGTCCTTCATAAACCCATATTTCTTCAAACAAAACAAAACAAAATAAGCTAGGAGGAATAGACCTGTTGCTCTTTCTCCCTCCTCCCATTTAGAGGCCATTTTGATCCCTTTTTTGCCAAGCTTTTTGCTGTTCGTCTAATGCTCTTTAGAAACCAACTTCTGCTGTAGCCCTTTGGTGCAAGTTTCACGTAGCCAGTTTTTCTTTTGAGCTGAACTTTTTCTTCAGCTTCTCAAGGCAAACAAGCTGTGGAAAGATGCCTCCTTTCCTTTATTCTTCAGCCTGTCAGTCCCTCATCAAGGTCAGTAACTTACAGATTCTGTCATCTTCTTTCAGGGTATGAAGCAAATTCATCAAATTAGACAGGTAAAAGGGATTGGGATTGGAGGACAGAGGCACAGAGCTTACTTTTAGCACTTAGTTGGGGAGCGGGAGATCAACAAGGTCTCCTTCCCAGCTTTTTAAGTTTTCTTTATTGAAGAAATGTGGGTATTTGGGGGAGGAAGGGGAAAGGTTTTAAGAAGCTGATCCTAAAGCTGCTGTCTTCTAGGCAGGTGGCTGACTTCCTCAAAGTTTACAAGAGCCAAGAGAAGCTTGCAGTCTCCTGATGAGACCAGTGCCCAGCCCACAAGCTTGGCTTCATTGGCCAAACACAAAATCTTATTTGGAAGCATCTCTCAATGGGAACACAGCACCAGGCCCTAATTTAGCTGGACTCTTTTCCCCCTAATCTAGCTGGGCTCTTCTCCCATGTTGGTCTGTTTTTGGCTTTGCAAAGTTTTTTCCTGCCTCTTTTAAAGATCAGTTAGGCGGCAGGCCTCCCCACATATGAATGCTTGCTTAATGACCCACATACTCCTTTAACAGTGGAATCAGGGAGATCAGGGTTGGGGATCGTGAAGCAAGCCTGTGTCACTTAACATTGTCACCACTTGAAACTGAATGGGGTGGCCCCAATATGTACCTGTGGTACAAAGTGTGGCTTAAAAGAACTGAATGAAAGGTATTTAAAACTACGGTTCAGCAGTTCCCATTACTACTTCATTTTCATAAAAATAGTTTCAACGTTCTTGGTTTATCTAGAGGTGAATTTCTCAGTAGCATTAAAAAAAGGAGATATAATTATTGAAGGAGGTTGGAGGAAGTGATGTTGACATGCTAAGAAACGGTGCAATATCGCACTGATGCTTCAAAGAACTCTATTATTTGGCTATACATTCAGGCATGTTCTTTCATTTGAAACCATCAATTTAGATAATCCTATCAACCCAAATACTGAAATCCTTAAAATTGTGTTTGGATAAAAATCTATTGTTGGCACAAGAAGGGGGGGGGGGGCGATTCTGATCTGAAATAATGTCAAGTAAATTTGCCCTTTTATTCTGTAAATGAATTATTGCTGTTGCGTGGGTAGCATAAAACCACATAAAAATCTACCAGTTTAAAAGAGCAATCTTTTAAGCATGTGAGCAATTATTGTTCATGGAGGTAAAAAAAAATCCAGCTCTGTTTTGATTAAGCACAATTTGATCATTTATTAAAAAAAAACAGATAATTGGTATTCATCGTTGATCTAAAATTATCCATTGGAGCTTCCATTTCCCCTTTTTGTATAGGTAACCCTTGCCATGCTTAATTATGCTGAGTCTCCAAAGTAAGCAACACAGCTGTGTCTATGCATATGTTTAGTATTTAAAATGTGGCTTCTCATAATTGCCTTCACAAAGAAATGGAATGGGATAGAGTGGTTAGGAACTGTTGGCAAGCTGCTCTTCCCTTGTTGATGATTATTAACCTTCACAAAGATCATGTTGGAACATGTTGAAACTTTGGGGGCAAAGGGGCATTTGGATAATAGAATTGATGAAGACTGCATTCTCAGTTAGAGTAGAAGACCTGCATGTTCACTTATGCTTTAGATTATTAGTAACCAGAACAGGGCTAAGTTGCCCACATGAGAAAAAAAGGGGAGAAAGTCGGAAAAGAATGAGACCTGTGGAAGAAAAGCAATGTGATTCTCCATAGTGAGGCAAAGAGGTGACATGATTCTCCTCAAGGATTTTGCATCACCTTGAAGCCTCCACCAGACACAATAACCGGGCACAATAACATTGGTGGCATGAAGACAGCTTATTTAAAACTTCTATCCACTTATAAAGTGAGAGAGAGGGAAAGTATGTGGCAAAAATGGGCATATTTGGTCAGAAAAGGCATAATTTGATCAAAGTTTATATCATGGTGAATAATAAATATGGTATAACTGTGTATAGTAGATGTGTATGCACACACATCTTTTCCCTTTGTCCTTGTTATTCTGTTGAACTATCATCCCTTTTTCCTCTTCTTTTATTCCCTCTTCTCCAAGAAGTATTCTTGCATAAACTATACTTCTTTTATTAATGGAGCTGGGGTGATTGAAAAAGGTTTTTCGAAGTCACTAAGAGAAAACCTGATAGGGTACAGGATACAGAGGAAATACTGTATTTCCTCATTTATGTTTATGAGCAGTAAGCCATTTATCAGGAACAGCAGAATGCAAGAGAAGGCTGAGAAGAAATCAAAATCTGGGGTCATCATGAGTTTTCCCTGATGCAGAGATACAGTACATTCAAAATTATTTTTACTGGCTGAACTTTGTTCACAGGGTATGATTGTGCAACCTCAATGGCATCCAGGACATTGTTTTCAGATGAACCAAGTCATGAAGTAATATTTAAATAAATGATTTAGTTTTTTAACACTGTTATATAGCAATGTTTGGAAGTGCGCATAATGGATGGCTTAATTTCAGTTCCACATAAATACAAAAGGTATAAATCAGATTATTTCAAAGAAGGAATTTTCAGGCAGCTCTAATATGATATGGTGTACATATTGTCTGTACCAGGCTTCGTTATTCATACATAATAATCACTAATTAAAGAGCTGTTAACTAGCAATTGCATTTTTTAAAACATCTTTGTTTAAATCTTGATAGAACATATTGTAAGACTGTTGGCAAGTTGCCCTGGTTTGGGTTTCTTTTTTATTTATCCTAAGAATAATTTCAAAAACAATCATTTTCGGGTATTTTTGGCTTCATCCAAGCCATCTGTGGCACAAATTCTGGGTGTCATTTGATAGCATGCATTTACAAGTGTCATCCTAGTCTCGTTTTTTTGTTATTTATTTCATTCGTGAGATGTTTTATTTGTGCAAGCGAATAGCTCCCTATGACAATAATGCACTTACGATTCCCAAAATAGCTATGACAGTTTCTTGGCTAATATGAAAGCTTCACCCTGAAAGTATTAACTTATGGTGAATTATAAAATCCACAGCATATAGTTTCCTGATTTATCCATATCATTCTGTCTGACACTTTATTTTATTTTCTCCTCTTCTTTGCCTATTTCCTCTTTCTGTTCATCCAGCCTGATAGTAGACATTCTTGTTAATGACTGTCCCACTTTATCAGTTTATATAAATATGCAACTGGACACATATTTCTAGCTGATATTCTAGCTGACATTTGCAGAAATGTGTCTCTACACTTTGAGTTACGTGCCAAGACCAAATTACATTGTGTAAATTAGCTTAAGAATATCAGAAGCTTTACGTATGGGGCAGGGAGTGTTGTACTAAAACATTTATCAAAAAGAAACAGTGCACTAGCAAACACAAATGTTTAATAATGCCTAGTATTTTCCTAGAATCAAAGAACCTTAGACTTTGGTCCTACAGTGTCTCATCCCTATCTGAGTCACTGAAATGAGCAAATGGATTATAAACGATATTAGGAAGAAGAGGAAAATAGGTTTACAAAAGACTTAATACACAATTGAGGTATAATGAAATCATTAACATTTAAGGGAAAGGAGGAAAATAAAGAAGAGAGAGGTATGTTAAATATTCATCCAGAGAAGGTCAGAGAGAAAAACACTCTAAAAATATGTTAGATGTTCACCAAAACTGATAATAGAGATAAATTGGTCTTCAATTCTAACCGTTTCAGAAGCATTTTCAAATTAATAAATTATCAAACCTCAGGTTCTTCCTCCTGAGAAAAACCCACCTACAAATATTTCATCTGTCAGGGATCCCCAACTCTTGGGCCATGGCCCATTATGAGGCCTTGAGCCATTTGGAACCAGGCTGTGGAAGTGGTGGGTGAACTCACACATGCACATTCCCACTTGTGTGAGCAACAGGCAAGCGTCTGCAGGTGCACTCCATTTGTCCATTCCCTCTCTCCCTCCTGCTTGTCCACAAAGCCAAAAAGGTTGGGGAACTCTGATCTAGGTAGTATCTGGTCTGTTTATTTACACCATCTAGACTACAGAGAAACTGATTTAGAACATACACATTCAGATGTTATAGAGCAAACAATCTGAACATCACCCGCATGTAGATAATTCCAAGATGCCCAAATGAGCTGTGTGCCATCCTTCTTTTCTTTTCTTTTCTTCTTCTTCTTAAAACAACCAAGATAATTCAAAGCTTGAAACAATTCCCCAAAATCCCAAAGTCATCAAACAATCCAAACAGAGCACAAAGTTCTTCACACTTTTTCTTCCTGGGGTAATATCAATTGGCAAGGAAAAAAAAAACCCAATCTGTATTTTAAAGTCTTATTGCAATTAACTTCCAATCTCAAAATCTTCCAGGCATCTCCTCCAACAAAATCTTAATAAAAATTTTCCTTTTGTCCTCTCCCTTCCCACTTATAACAGAAAGCTTTAAATTTTTACCTTCTGTAAAATAGCAGGATTTTCAATATCCATTTGTTAAATCCATGTGGAAGGAGAGTAAACTTTCTCTTTAAGCACTTTCACTTGCCGCTTGTAAATCTCTTCTGGAAACAAAGTATCTTTCAAAAAATCAGGATTTTCAGGATATTACTTGTATCTTATAGTCCCAGTTCAGCCAAAAAACTTTCGCTTCAGAACTTTCTCCTTCTTCCTCCAGCACGATCTTATCCAGCTGTCAGCTTCTTTGTGGCGGCCATTGCTGACTGCCGCTCCACCGCCTTGAGAAAAGAGGGTTAAGCCGGGTGGGGAAGGGGTCTGCGAAAACCCCAACCCCCTGTCCAGATCCCTCCTATCTTCGGCTGCCTCTACGGGGCAACCTTAGCCTCCAGACCCGTCCGGATTGGAGGCACCAAGACGGCTAGCGCAACAGGGATCACCCAGGATCGCGAATTCCTGCCGCTGCCGAAGCCGACAAACCGGAAGTCCTGTGTGCCATCCTAAGGAGTACATTTTATTCTACCAAGTCTAGCAGTATTATTTGCTAAGATTCTCCCTGAAATTAAGAACTATCTTGATATACTCTCACCAACCCCAGGTCCTAAAAATAATTCAGGAAGACATTGTGATTAATTATGTCAACAGTTAGCAATGATTTAACATGGCCACATTTCCTTTGTCTCCTTTACAAAACAATCACGACAGGTTCTCTTCCAAAAATGGAGTAGAAAAACAGAGTAGCAAAAGGTGAGCTCTGCATTGTGTATGCACAAAATGTAGAGAGAAACACTTTACAATTCCTGACCTGTTACTTCCTATCTCTGTGGAATTTGTATACCATCTGCAGTTTACATGTGATAAGTGAACACATATGGATTTAACCACAATAAACCTTCTTAACTATAGTGCATTCTTAACATCTGTACATATCTGTCCATTTTTAATATATAATGACAAATGCACACCTAGGGGGTCCTAATGCACAGAAGCAATTTCCTGAAGAAAAATCTACTTAGGTCACAGAATAATCAGCCGAGTCAAAAGGCATGAATCTGCCAAATTTGATTATGATCCATATTTTTTAAAGTTTATTTTATTATCATTCAATTAGTGAGGATTTTTAGTGTCATTTAAAAATCATACATATTTGCATACTAATCAGAGCACTAATCTCCTAACTGTCACATGCAAAGAATTGGGATCACATGTAAATTCTGGTTCAGAAGATTTGTTGCATAAACCCATACACAAGAAATCTGGTCAACTAATGGTTAGCAATAAATTGGTGCTAGATAAGCGTTAATGGAATTCAAGGAGCTGGATTTGGAGTGTTTGTGGGCATGTATGACACTAGGCTGAGTCCTCTCTTTATTCCAACCCCAGGTTCTGCCTTTTCTTCTCTTATATCACACACATTTTATGATATGCACTTTTATCAGTGGTGGGATTCAATTTTCTTTTACTACCAGTTCTGTGGGCATGGCTTGTTTGGTGGGGTGTGGCTTGGTGGTCGTGTGACTGAGTGGGCATGACCAACTCGGTGAGATGGTGAGGCACCTTGCTGCGAGTGATGTCAATTTGGCCACGCCCACTTGATCACATGACCAATGTTGCAGAGACAGGGTGATTTCCTACGTACTTTCCCCCCTTCCTCCGCCCTTCGGCTGACAAAAAAAAGCCCAACTAAAGATCATGACTCCCTGCCGAGTCTGCCTGCTGAATGGGTTTTGTTTTGGGGTGGTTTTTGTTTTGTTTTTTGCCAGAACCCTCTTGGAGATAAATTTGCACCACCAAATCTTACTGTACCTCATTATTGCAGCGCTGCTTGTTGATGCTGTGTGCACTGCTGCGGCCATCTGCGAGAGCGAAAGTAGCAGCAGCAGGGGTGACAAGAGCATGTGATGAGTCCCTCTGCAGTCCCCTTCCAGATGACAGCCATGGCTTTGGCACCTCCTCTTTTGCTCAGAGGTGCGGTGTCTGCCTCCCTTCACACTCCTTGTGGAGGGACACACACATGCCCCACTGCCACTACATTTGCTCTCAGTTCTCGGCTTCTTCCATGGGGGCACTCTTAAAGTTGACCTTTAAGTGGTCCCAGGACATCTGCCCGCCTGCCCAGCGCCCTCCCTCCTGGAGCACACTTTCTTCCTTCTCCTGGCAGATGCACCTCTTCCAGCCCAGCCCAGCCTGGCCAGCAAGCAGGTGACCACATGTCCCAGAGCTTCTCGCCCTCCTTGTCATGAGATGCCTGCAGCTGCTGCATGCTTTTTCTAGTGCGGCTGCAGTCCAGCAGCCACACCAAAAGAAGCACACCCTGTTCTATGTGCTGGGCCCAGAAACTCTGAGCAGCCAGTGCATAGAACAGGGCAGTGCCGGACTGTTGGAGAACTGGTGGAGATCAGTAGCTGCCTCTTTTGCGGTGCAGAAATCCTCCCTGAATCGGCCGGCTGGTCTCCTCTTTCTCTGCCTGTTTTGTATGGCCGAGGAGGAGACCAGCTGGCCAAAGGGGCCGCTGCTGGTGGTGACTTTTTTTCGGTCTCCAGCCGCCTCTTTCGGGCAAAAATCCTTCCCCAACCAGCCAGCTGGTCTCCTCCTCCTCGGCCATACAGAACAAATAGGCAGAAAAGGAAGAGACCAGCCAGCCAATTTGGGGAGGATTTCCGTGCTGCAAAAGAGGTGGCTACTGATCTCCAGCTTTGCTCCGCTTCTCCAATGGTATGGTGCAACCCTGTTCTATGCAGCAACTGCTCAGACTTGCTGGGCCCAGCACATGGTGTGGCTGCCACACAGAAAAAAGCATGCAGCAGCTGCAGGCATCTCACGACAAGGGAGACGAGAAGCCCCGGGACATCTGCCCACCCACCTTCTGGCTGGCCGGGCTGGGCTGGGCTGAAAGAGGCATGTCCACTGAGAGAAGGAAGAAAATGTGCTCTGGGAGGGCAGGTAGATGGGTGGATGTCCCGGGGCTGCTGCACATACGCACTGCATGTGTACTGGCTGCACATGCAGTGCACATGTGCAGCAGCCCTGGAACATCTGCCCGAGCTGCGCCACAGCTGCCACATGGTAGGAAAACTAGGGGAGTGACCAGGGCAAGTGAGCAATTGGGTGACTGGGTTGGGGGCATGCAGCGAGCCATGCCAAATGACCACTACCAGTTCGCCCAAACCAGTGTGAACCGGTTGAATACCACCTCCGACTTTTATGATATGCACAAATATTTTAAAATCTTCAGTCACTAACAAAATGGCTTTTCTATGTTGTTTATTTCAATATAAGCAATATAGTGCACATCTCTCTGTTAAAATGCAGACTTTCATATACTTTCCAAAAGAATGAAGTGCATAACAAAATTTAGAAAATTAGAAATATTGGGACTTAGGTTCAGGTAACACCAACATTGACAATTTTTAGTTCAGGTAACATACTATAAATAAATAATAAATAAATTTAGCTCAGATAGTGCAAAGTAGGTAACGTCATATTAATAGAATACTTTATTAGTCAACTATTCGGTAGACACACAAGGAATTTGTCTCTGATGCATAAGCTCTCAGTGTACATGCAAAAGAACAAAGTAATAATAATCATAATATCAAAGTAATAATCATCATAATAATGATACCAATAAGAGAAGGTAATGGAATAGATAGGAGAAGGATAAAAGTAATGCATCCATACTACATGGATAAATCTATTTAGACATAAGACAGTACTGTGGAAAAACATGAACCCAACAAATTTTCTTCTGCCCTAGCATTACTCTTCTGCCCTTACAGATCTTACAATGCAACCTTCAGATAAATTCCAAAAGAATTGCCACCAGATGCCACAAGATCCTTGAAAATACATAGCTGCTTTAAAGACTTGCAAATAGGTACAGCTTAAGTCCTTTTTTAAAAACTGAATTCTTCCTGGTTTAAGAAATAAATGCAAGCAGACTTGTGATCACCAATAGTTCCTTTACAAATGTACCATTGGTGATATGCCATTCTTAAGGATTGAAGAGACTGCTGTCATTATCAAGAGTTGTAGAAGTTTTAGAGATTGCTCCTATTCACAAAGCCTCAACTATTGCAGAGATAAATGCAGGAGCATTTTCCCTATATTGCATATGTATTTAGTTCAAAATGTGGATTGGACTAGAGATGAAGGCTGAAGGTCTGCTGGATTGCTGCACACTATTGAGAATGAAATGTGATGTAAGCAGCAAGTAGATATTAAACACACTAGCAAACTAAAAGAGCTCTGACAAGAAATACATTGTTCTCTTTTTTCCAGTATGAAAAGAAAATATATTTTTGCTTATAATTATTTCTATATTTGCAGAGATGCACAAAAACACATACATTAATATTATAGTAACAAATATTACTTTCCTCCATAAAATAAGCTAAAAATGAAAATAAAAAGAACGATAACTTGAAAGCACAATAGAAGTGCTCTTTTATCTATTCATTAGAGTATAAGTACAGATAGTTCTCAGTAAACAATGGAAATTGGGACCAAAATTTTATATTGCTAAGAAATGTAATCATAAAGCATGACATTACGATTGCATCATTTAGCATTGTCAATTCCAGCACTTCCTGTTAATATCATTAATGGAGTGCCGATGGCTTACTTACAGGTCAGCAGATGGCAAATGGCTGCCACCAAAGAGGAGAGGGTACACTTGTCCATATGAGATATGCTCTGAGCACAATAGGATTGGGGATGGCTGCTACCAGGTGGGGTACAAGTGATTATTTGATCTGTTTCCTACTGGCTTCCCCATTGACTTATCTTGTGGGAAGCCAGCAGAGAAAGTCACAAATGACAATTACATGATCCCAGGGCACTGCAATCATCATAACTGCACCCAGATAGTGATCATATGACTGCAGTGTGCTGGGACAGCAGAACTTTGAGCAGCAGGTCAGGATTATCAAATGGTCATGAAAGGAGTGGTTGTTAAACTAGAACTACCTTTATAAGTATGTAAGGTTGAAAAGTATGTAAGGTTGAAAAATGGACATCACTGATAGAATATTTGTAGCTCAGGGATAAAACGTGGGGTTCTTAGTACTTTCCAAGTTTGATTGTTTTCTTGCAGACATTTCATGACCTAAATTAGGTAACATCATTAGTGCTAGTAGTGGGGTTTTCTTTCATTCTATATTCTAGTGATCATCCTAGCAGTGGGAATGGTCTTGGTGGTTCTTTCATTGGGCTATTTACTGTTAGCTTGTTTGGCAATTCCTTGATTGGGTTATTGTTTGCTTCTTGGTTGTTGATCTAACCTTGGTGTTAATCTCTGCTCATCTGAGTATTGCTTGCTGGTGAGGAGGTGCTTATCTTTTTGATTTGTCACAGTGCCAGGTTCCAGTAACCCAATCAAGGAACTGCCAAACAAGCTAACAGTAAACAGCCCACAAAAGAACTACTAAGATCATTCCCACCAACACTGACAAGGTGAGTCACTAGAACATGGGTCTCCAACCGTGGCAACTTTAAGCCTGGAAGACTTCAACTTCCAGAATTCCCCAGCCAGCTTTGCTTTCTGGGAATTGAAGTCCTCTAGACTTAAAGTTGCTAAGGTTGGAGAGCCCTGCACTAGAATATAAAATGAGAGCAGCTCTACTCCCTAGCAGCATTGATGTTGTTACCTTCTTTGACTAATAAAATGACTGCAAAAAGACAACTATGCTTGGTAGCACCCATCAAGTGAACTTCCATTATGAAACATTGTCTTTTGTTCCACTTCCTCTTTAGGCTTTTAGCTCTCAAGAGTAAACTGGGAAAGCATTTGGTAGAAAATAGGCCTCTGATTAGGAGATGCAATCTTTATACTGTTCACATGAAAGTTAAGAAATAAAAATAGGTAGATAGAAATTCAAAGAAAACAGTTTGGCCGTGGGACTCAGCTGATAAAATTGCAAGTAATGTGATATTACAGAGCTGTGTGCAGGGGTGGGATTCTACTGGTTCATGCCGGTTCGAGTGAACCAGTAGCTCTAAGGATCAGCTGAGAGCAAATCAGTTTGGTTTGCTCTGATGGTCAGGTATATGGCCCACCCGCCCACCTGGGTTCTAGGCTGTGCTTTATATCTTGTTTTTCAAGCTCAGCTGTTTCACACGGCACAGCAGATTGCTGCGCATCAGCTGTTTAACAGACAGGAATTGCTTAAGGTCATTAGCAAATGCTCTGCACATGTGTGAAGCATGCACTTACCGAACTGGTTGTTACACCGGTTGAATCGCACCCCTGGATGTGGGTGTGGGTGTGGGTGTGTTGGCATCACCATAAATAAGGAGTGTCAATGTTGTATGTGTACATCATTGTTAGGAGAATGATTTATATTAACTCTGCTGCATTTCAGCTTTTTAGCTGTGCTGGGTGGAACAGAAGAAAGAAGAGAGGTGAGAGGAAAAATGAAGATTTATAACCAAAGTTTCCCTAAAGGTTTTATGACATTCTTGTCATCAATAATTAAATACCCATAGCCAAGTGAAGAAAATGATTAGAGCTGATTTTTATAATCATGGTAGAGTTGTTTCTTGTTAAGAAGGTACCAATTGGTATTTAGTTAGCCCTTGACAATGTAATATATGCATTCATTATTCCTTTATATCAGAGTTTCTCATCAATTTGCAGATTAAAACAAAGAAAGAAAGAAATCTTTGTGCATGTTATGTCTCTCATTAATATATGCATTTTCATAGGTAATGTTTTATAAATATATTCATTTTTGTACAAAACTTTCCCAAACATACATAATTTTGGGTGAGGGGGGACCCTCTTACATCTGGATTCCAAAGCAGCTGAAGATTCTGCCAGAAATCTTTGTCTATGGAAATTCTCAGTCATTCAGGTCATGGTTATCTCAAAGGTGCTTTTTTTCAAAAGTCAACTGGTCTTTGCTTTTATTTTTCTCCCTTGGAAAAAAACAAAGGAAAAAAACAAGTCCAGTTGCCTTTTGAAAAAGTACCTTTGAGACAGCCAAGAATCTTGTTGCTGACATCTGGCAAATGGCTTTTGTACTGGCTAAAATCTCAAAGAGCTACCTCTTTGGGAAAACTGCTTCAGGATAATCATAAAAGTAATTCCTATTTCTTTTTGTGAGTGCAGTTTATTGTCTTTTCTTCTCCTGAAGAAGATAAGTGTTGGAATTATGACAGTATTCCTAATAAAGAGCAAAAGTCAGGTGGTAAATTCAATCCTGCTAAAGAGAATAGTGTCCTAAGTGAAAGTTTGGTGGGTAAGATTGCCTATCCTATTACTATTACAACCACTATATTTTAAATTAATTTATTTATTGTTCCAGGATGCTTTTTCCTAAAGGCAGCTAGACTTTCTTGGTTTTTACCTTTGAAAATGTTTCACTTCTCATCCAAAAAGCTTCATGGAGACCAGTGGTTAGAATGCAGTATTGCAGGAAAACTTTGCCCATAGTCTGGAGTTCGATCCTGACGGCCTCAAGCCTTTCATCCTTCTGAGGTCAGTAAAATGAGGACTCAGATTGTTGATGCCAATATGCAAATACATCGTAAACCATCAAGAGATTGCTGTAAAGCACTATGGGACAGTATACAATTCTAGGTGTTATTGCTATTGCAAATATTCAGTTCTAACTGGAACTGAAGGATTTATTTTATTTATTTATTTTATTTATTTGATTTGCCAATTGTTTACAAGATAATAAGTATAAATGTATACATAGTTGTGAATACATGAAATGGTTACATATAAGAAAAATAAAAGAATAAGAGAAACAATACGACAGGGATTTGTAGGCGTTGGTGCGCTTATGCACGCACCCTACAGACCTCTTAGGAAAGGGGTGAGGTCAATAGTAGACAGTCTAAGGTTAAAGTTTTTGGGGTTTGGGAAGAAACTACAGAGTCGGGTAGAGTATTCTATAAATCCTTCCATTCCCCCACCAATCAGTTGGAATTGAAGAAACTACTTAGATGAGAAGCAAAATATTTTCAAAGGAAAAAAAACAAGAAAGTCCAGTTGCCTTTTGGGAAAAGCATATTTTGGACAAGGATGACTTGGATTATTGATAATATCCACAGACATTTAATGTATTTATTTATTTATTCATTCATCTTTATTTATTTCACCTTGTACAGTAGAGATCAAAACACAATAAAGTCTGTCCAATAGTATTAGTTCAGTTCTTATTAAACAACCTGTAAAGTCATTATTTAGAATAAAACTAATCAAATACTTCAATCATACATATTTAGGGACTTCCGGTTTGCAAGGCTTCGGCAGCGGCAGGGATTCGCGATCCTGAGCGATCCCTGCTGCGCTCGCTGCCGAGGTTCCTCCGATCCGTTTTGGATTTGGAGGATATAGCTGCCCCGTAGAGGCAGCTGAAGATAGGGGGGATCCGGACAGGGGTTTGGGGGTGTCGCAGACCCCCTCCCCAGCCGGCAAAACCCCCTTTTCCCAAGGCGGTGGAGTGGCGGTCAGTAATGGCTGCCACAAAGAAGCCTGCAGCTGGACAAGATCGCGCAGGAGGAAGAAGGTGAAAGTTTTTTTTCTGGCTGAACTGGGATAAAGAGGAGCCTTTAAAACCTGGAAAGTTGCCTTTTCTATTGCTACATTGTTTCCCAGAAAGACTGTGCAAGCGGCGAGAAAGTTGTGAAAGGGAAAGTTATTTTTTTTCACTCTCCTTCCCTACGGAATAGCAGACGGAAATCTGGAAAACCTGCTTGGGCAAAGAAGGTAAATAAACCTAAAAATTAAAGCCAAGGGGATAAAAGATTTTGGAACATTGGAACTAAAAATTAAAAGTTTATTGCTATAAGTGGGAAGGAAGAGGTAAAAAAATTATTCTAAGAGTCTATTGAAGAAGACTGCTTGAAGTTTTTAAGATTGGAAATTAATGACAATAAGGCTTCTAAAAAATCATTTTGAAACTGTCTAATTGAATCTCACCCCAGGAGGATGGGGGGAAAAAGAAGAAGAAGAAGAAAGTGTTAACGGAACAGTTTGTTCTGATCTGGATTGCTTTGTGACTTTCTGACTTTGGGATTTTTGGGGGACTATTCCTTGAAGGACTAAAAACATTTGGGTTGCTCTTTTAAAAATAAAATAATAATAATAATAAAAAATGGCATTATCTGTGCAAGAATTACAAATGGAATTTCAAAATCTACAACAAGAGAAACAAGAAGGTAAGGGCTCTCTTGGATCTATCTTTTGTTTTTTGGAAATGGCGATTTTTACATACCAAGAAATACAAGAACAAGAGGACCGGGATGAAGAAGGAGAAGCCATCTTTAATGGACAAAAAATCATAGCTCAAAAGAACAAGGGGGGAAAGAAAATGGAGAATTTAGAACTTAAAAAAGCAACCAAGAAAGGGAAAAATAAGATGAAAAATCGATACAATGCCAGAAAGCAACAGAAAAGAGAAACACAACAGAGAGGGAAGATTCAAAAAGTGGAATTTGAGAGATGGGCGGGGGGTTGCAAAAAAGATCAAAAAGATCAGAATTGATAAGAAAGGAAGGGAAAAAGGAAAGAGAAGCCATAAAGGTTTAAAACAAGATGAAAAAAAAAAGCTTTTTTCAGAGACAAAGGGTAAAATTTAAATTAAAAAATATATGATTCTGCAAAAATACATAAGACTGTACTGTAGATATTAGTATTTGAAATTGAGCTAGAAAATTGAAATATTATATGAGTTAATAATGTATTAAAGGGAATATATAAAATGTTTAAGAGTAAATAATAGAGTAATTTTTTGTGGAATGCTGTTCTGATCATACTATAAACTCAAGGTCTTTTTTATTTTTGTTTTATTATTTTACTTTGTGTTAATCAGAATCAGTATGGAAAGTATGTATTATTTCAAGTATTAAATCTAGGGGAAAGATAAAAGTTGTCATGCTTCAACCAGTGATTACAGGAGAAATATTGTACTGGAAAGAAAAGATAAATAGATAATTGAAGAAAACAGACAAAAGATACAAGTATAATTATTTAAAATGAGATGAAATAAATATAATAGAATTATGAGAGTGAATAGAGGAGAGAAAATATATAGAAAATACAGAATGTTAATTAAGATATGAGGTAGTATATTGAGTGAGTATGAACTTGATTTATGTCTGTATAAAAAGAGGTAACCCGGGGTAAGCCACTTTCCAAAAAGAAGTTTTAGGTATTTATGTTTTGTGTTTTGTATGTCCATGTTTGAATTAATAAAATCTTAGAAGAATGTAAGAAGAATGTTGGAAGAGAATAATGAAATTGTAAATAAGACAGATGGATATAAAGAATGTATACAATCTAAAGTAAAAGAAATATAATTTCAATAATAGAAGGAAAGGGAGAAATAAAGAGAAGCTGGGATAAGATATAAAGCTGAACAGATAAGGTAAATATATATATTAAATTGTGCTTGTATGGAAATGTGATAATTTGGAACTATTATGTCTTTAAATAAGATGTTTTATTGATCTCTTCAGAAAAGATCTCTTATGTTATTACATTCTATGCTTTGCTTGTTTGTGTATTGTTTTGTAAAAATTAATAAAATTTGTTAAAAAAAATCATACATATTTAAAGGATCGTCCTATGATCCTACAGAGCATAAACAGAGTACCCATAATTAATGACAAACAAATACTAACCTATAAACCAACAATTGTAATGGGATTAGGATAAAATAGCCAGGACACACATTAACCCACATATCAAATTAAACACAAATATGTGAAGCAATTTTAAAAGCCATACAATTTTACAATAGTGAAAGAAAAAGGAAAACTCATTCCAGAGTCATGGGGCCAGATTCTTGAAGGTCTGAAGCCTGGAGATTATGATCCTGGAATGGGGAAGAGAAAGAAGATCCTGCCCCAAAAACACAACGAATGCAAAATGTTGCATAATAATAAAAGAATTATTAGAGAGCTTATGACCAGAAGCCTCCAAACAGAAATAATAGTGGTTGGGACTTGGCTTAGGGTACCAGAAAAGAACCTTCTAATTTAATAAAATATGGATTTAGTATGGAGATCTAGAACAGTTGGACCCTGTAACTCACTATCTTCCACCTAATCTTTGTAGGAGTGTAAGTACCTTTCTGTAAATATAAGAGTTGAAGCAAAGAAAGATGGATGAAGAGGCATGCCCAGTCTGAGTTAGTCACTAGTGGGATAGTGAATTAGTCACTAGTGGAATAGAATGGGAGAAGGGAAAAATTAAAGAGTCAGAGGAAGTAAGGTGAGTTATCACCTCCTCTGGCCATGTCATCAAATGATTAGTGGCATTCCTTCTAAGTCCTCTTAGGCCCAGTGATATGTCTGCTAAATGCCAAGTAAGTTCACAGTAACTTGACCATAAGTGTATAACCAAAGTATTGGGGGGGGGGGGAGCAGAAATAAAAACTTCATACCATTTTAAATATGCATTTAATTTTGTATTGTAAATTTGAAAAGCTGCTCTGAAATACTTTTGTATAGGAAATGCTATATATCTTACCTTCATGTGGTGCTCTCTTAGTGTTGACAGGACTTTGCAGTCAACCAAGGCCTTCATTCTTGAAGTAGTACCAGGGAATGGTCTTCCTTGTTTCCTGTGGCCTTTGAAAATACCCATTCTCATGTGGCCTTTGCAACTTCCCAAAATTGCAAGAACAGGGTATGCTTCCAGGAATAGTTGTTGGTGGATGCTGATACATCACCCAAAACATCCTGGCATGTCACCCTTGATGTGCATGTCATAGGTTCACCATCACTGCTCTAAACTGATTATTATATCAACAATCATCCTGCCTTTCCTCAGGAGCAAAACACCAAACTATGTCTCCAGTAGAACCTGTTTAATTTGGTGTCTATCCAATCTATTTTATTTCTTGTTGGTGCTTGAATACTAGCCATAAATAATAACTTATCACCGATTTAATATATTTTTTTTGTATTACAGTTTTCAGGTTACTCTTTAAAAAAAGCACTATTAAGTACAAGTAGGGCACAATATGTTGATGATTAAACTTGAGTCACCAATTCTTCTGACCTAATTATTTTGTTTAATATTTCCATTCTGAGTGAATCATGACTTATGCTGCTAAAATAACACTTAACCGTAGAAGTAGGTGATGGTAACAGTGAGCATCCACATTCTGTGATGAATAAATTACACACACACACACACACACACACACACACACACACACACACAAAACTACAAATTTGTTTATACAAATTTATGTTACATAAAGTGTGTCTCACTGTGTGTGTGTGTTTCCTATATGTTTGTTCCCTTTGCTTTATCAGCAAAGATTTTATGAAATGAAGAGCTGAGAATCTTAGAAGTTAGATTTAGCACTTCTAGTCACAAGCGCAGTTAGGATTATATGGAAAAATCCCTGAAAAATGCTGCTACTTTTCAAAGATCTTTTAATTTCCCTTGAAATGCCTCAGATATTTTTCTGAAGGTGAAATCTGAAAATCACTTCAAATTGTACTTTTAAACTGATTTACCAGCCATTCAAACAGCAGCACTGCAAGTGTTCTCTTATTCCCATCACAATGTCAGATAGCCTTAAATAGACAGGACTTTTTCTTACACAAAGATAAAGGAACATACACAAAATGAAAACTCTGCAAACAATTAATAATCTGATCTTTTTATTATGAGAAATGTGCCTGTAGTTTTGTTCTGGTGTATTCCGTATACACTGGCAAGCAACACTTTCAAGAACAGCTGCCAAAATCTAAGGTGCAAAACTAGGCATTGATTATTTATTAATCAAGTTTATTGTCCATTTCACACATAGTGACTCTAGGCAGCATACAACAAAACTAACTGTTAAAATCAAGTATAAAAAACTATCAAAACAATTAAATAATCAAGAGAAAGATTGAGAGACGGCTAATTAAGATGCCATATGTGGTGTAAACAATGTGCAGGCTCTTTTCTGTCATGGCACCCCCAGGCCTGGTGAAAAAAATCCCAAGTTTTGAAGACTTCCTGAAGGCCATAATGGTTGGGTTGATGGTCCACAGGATGTTCTATCCTCACTGCCACTGCAACTCATCCCTTAGTGGCCATACCCCTCTTGTTTCCACCAAAAGAAAAACAGGCAGTCCTCAATTTCCTGGGCAGTGTTCTGGACAGTCATGCAACAGATCTGGTGACACTGCACCACACTGTCCACCTCCAACACAAATCAAGTTGTCCCAATGCTGTAGAAAACTGGCTGGGTGACTCCATCCCTGGCAGCAGCCCAAGTTCTCCATCTCATTTTCAGTCTCTGACCAGCTGGAAATTTGCTTTCACCATCACTACCAAAACTTCTCAAGCTTCCAATTGTAATACCCATCACAGTCATAGCTGGATTGTCACCCTTAGACTGATAAACAGTAGCAAACTCTCTTTGACTAACTTCTTCCCAGCAGCCCCCACTAAGATCCTGCTGTAGCTGTAAGTTCATGGGAACTAGAGAAACATGTTTCTCTTCCCCTTCAGTATAAGCTGCCCAAGATGAAGTCCAGCACACACCTTCCAAACTGATTTAGAGCAGTCCAGAAGGGAGGAAATACCAATACCTCCATCTAATTACCATGCCTTCATAACTTCACAATTTGACAACTCCAAACAGCACTCAACCAACATCCAAACAGTCAGAGCCTGTGGTTACACACCACCATTTGGTCTCACCACCATATTTAAATGGTCTCTTGTGCATATCTTCAATTTCCAAGACAAGAAATCAAGAGGCAAATTCTTCCTCTCCCCACTGTCAATGATGAAGATTTGCTACAGATATTCAAGGTGCTCTTGTTCTTTCACTGTCCCCCTCCCTTCTTTGCCTTCTCATAAAGGATCCAGAGGAAGCAAAAATCCCAGTCAAGTGGTCAAGTCAAAAATCCCAGTCAAGTCAGGTGTGACCTATTTCACATAATTACTATCTAAGCTATACCCTTTCCAATTGATAAATCCATTGTGTGGGGCTGTGGGGAATCTGCAGAGGGAGTCAAAAAAGTCAAGATGGCAGATCCAGCTTCAAATGAAATAGCAATAGCACTTAGACTTATATACCACTTTACAGTGCTTTACAGGCCTCTCTAAGCAGTTTATAGAGTCAGCCTATTGCCCCCACAATTTGGTCCTCCTTTTACCTACCTCGGAAGAATGGAATGCTGAGTCAACCTTGAGCCTGGTGAGATTTGAACTGCTAAATTGCAGGCAGCCGTTAGGCAGCAGAAGTAGCCTGCAGTACTGCATTCTAACCATTGTGCCACTATGGCTCGTATCACAATTGTTTATTAAAAACAATTATTTATTCTTTATCGTTTATTCTTTTCTTCACAATTTTCATTGATGGTGATAAATTTATCATTATTGCAATGATAATGATTGTGATGTTGCAATTTGTTTCAACATCCCTCATAATTAATAATATCAGCATACTATAATCCCCTAAATGTTCAATAAAACAGTGTTTCTGAAAAGAAAAATCATTGCAGAGATAATCAATGTGGAAACAATAATCAGGCATGCTTGTTGTAATCTAATTATAACATTACAGATTTTCTTTAGTATTGATCTCTTCTGTGGTTTTTCACAGTAGATATTTTCTGGAAATATTGATGCAGAATAGTATTTCTTTGTGGATAAATCCTGACATTGTATTTCCAAATTATTTAAAATTGCAGATGAAAAGAGGAGTGCAAAGTTAGGCATGCAGAAAGTTAATCAAATTAGAGGAGACCCTGATTTTTTTAATAGTATGCTTGGAGAATTCATTAATACCAAGTCTAAATTAATCAGTACAGGAGAAAGTTAATGGGAGGGTAATAATTAGCCAAAATAATGTCTTGATGTCAATGTCATCTTACTTATTATTCTGCCTACAATGAAATAATTAAACTCCCCCTTCCAAAAAAATTAATAATATCACATACTATAATCCCCTAAATGTTCAATAAAACAGTGTTTCTGACAAGAAAAATCACTGCAGAGATAACCAACGTGGAAACAATAATCAGGCATGCTTGTTGTAATCTAATTATAACATTACAGATTTTCTTTAGTATTGATCTCTTCTGTGGTTTTTCACAGTAGACATTTCCTGGAAATATTGATGCAGAATAGCATTTCTTTGTGGATAAATCCTGACACTGTATTTCCAAATTATTTAAAATTGCAGAAGAAAAGAGGAATGCAAAGTTAGGCAGAAAGTTAATCGAATTGCAGAAAGTTAATCAAATTGCAGAAAGTTAATCAAATTGGAGGAGACCCTGATTTTTTTAATAGTATGCTTGGAGAATTCATTAATATCAAGTCTAAATTAATCAGTACAGGAGAAAGTTAGTGGGAGGGTAATAGTTAGCCAAAATAATGTCTTGATGTCAATGTCATCTTACTTATTATTCTGCCTACAATGAAATAATTAAACTCCCCCTTCCAAAAAAAAGTTGTGTTTGGAGTTGAAAAATATCATATCAAGAATCTTAAAAATATCAAAAGACATTCAGAAAGATGTGAAGTCCTAGAGAAATGGCTTTAATTGTCCTGGTAGGGAAGGACTGTTGGCTGTTCATAAACCAACCACACATTTACAATGAATTCTGTTCAGCTATTCAACTTCATATTCAACTATTTTGACACTTGGCTCTTGAAAATTTGAATGTTCACTGGAAAATCTTGAAAATGAAGCAAAGTCTAGGTTAGCAGGAAAAGGATGGTAGATTCTATTCTGTCCAAATGAAACTGGTTTGTTTGTTATATATGGCCACTCATATAATTGTAGAGCTGAAGATGTTCTTATCATCAACCTGTATCTTTGCACAATTGCTTTTTCTGTAACTGTAATCCCTAACGGTACTTCAGAGAAAGGGCTAGATTTTGGGACAATAAATGGCAGTGAATAATTGTTGGGTCTAAATATAGAACAACACAAATTAGATTAGTATTTAGGAAAAAGAGCAAGTTCAATTTATTTATTTGTTGGTTTCTTTCTTTGCTGTATTTACACCACACTCTAGATGCTCATGGTGGTATATATAGCTCTCCTGTCTCATCTTTTCCCCCAGCTAACAGGAAACTTGTGTTGTAGAATAGACGAGAAAAATTAAATAATTGACATCATAACCATTAACCCCGAAAAAGTAACTTTCATAACTGGACAGAACAGGAGAACAATTCCACATAGAACCACTTGACCGTAACCACATGCCTACTACCTTATGAACATGTGTTCTCTTAGTTAAGTTGTCTAACAACTAATCTCTAATACTCAAATCTGAATTATACTAATAAAAGAAACTCATGCCACCCCCACCCCCCACAAAAGTGAAAAATATTGTCACACATATTTTTTATTGCTAGTATTTTTCAATACTTCCATACGACACAGACTTCAAGCTGTGTTGTTTGCTATCCAATCCCCACTGGTTTAAGCAGAAATGGAGCTCAATTCATGACTAAAGAGAGGTGGGATATACTTTGATGTTGGTGTGGGGAATGAATCTTAATAGATATGCTACTCTCTCTATAGCTTCATGATTTTATTATTATTCCTCCCTCCTTCCTCCTTCATTTTTATTGCAAGTAATATGATCATAGTTTTGGAAGAAGAAAGGCCAGATAGAAATTTATCAATGCCCCTGATTTGGCTAGATTGAAACCAATAACATCTTGCATCATGTGTGTGTTTTTTTTAAAACAAGATAGTCCATCATATGAGATGAATTTTTATATTTAAAATTATTTATGGTAGAAAGCAGTTTAGGAGATTTCTCTGAAACAACCTTAAATATCAAGTTAATTCCAGGGATCTACTGCTCAAGGCTAGGATATCCAGGGACAGCAACATCCCCAGGAAGGTCAAAACAGGTTAAGATAGTCATAGCAACACAGTCAAAGCCCCCAACACTTTTATATGTGCATTAACATTGCATGCATATACCAAGGGGCAGAGCTTCGAAGACTACAATCACTGTTTTGCCTGTTTCAGCCCCCTATGAATTCTGCTGTCTATGAACCATGTGTGAATCATCCTTAATTGTTCCGATTGTGTGGAGTATTCTTTCTTCTCATTAGAAAAGAAGTATCATAGGAAATTATATCTGTTATTGCCAGTCTTCGGGAGTGGAGTATTCATGCAAGATAATTACTTATTTCAGAAGTTGCTCCTATGTAGTCCTTTAGCTATATTAATCTCTTTGCACTTGAAACACAGTGCTGTCTCACTTCAGCCAAATTTATATCTCAGAATAAAGTACTTTTTGATGGAAGGTTGCACATTTCTTCCAAGACCTACACTACAGTTCCCAAAAATGTCAAAGCTACTCAGTATAGGTGGGGAACATTTTTTAACACACTTTCTTTACATTTACAATAAAAACTCTGCAGAACTTTAAGTTACCACCTTAGATACCAAAAGCCTGGCAAAAAAAAAGCCAGCTTGAAATCCTTTCAGAACTTTTTCACACCTGGTGCAACTTTCCTGTAGGCAATAGAGTTATTTACCTCATGTGGACTTTAACATGTCAAATGCTGATTCAACTCTAGCTTCGTCATCCTGCTAGGTCAGAAGGACAGATCCTAGATTCTTTCTCACAAAACATTGTACATTATTAACTTAGCAACATGGAAAGAATGTTATATGCAATGGGAGTAATCCCATTAATAATAATTCATATATTTCAATCAGATCAAAGTTATTGTTACCCTGCTCCATTACTATCTGGTTTTTAGTGTATGGCTTCTGGGCCAGCTAAACTCATAATTTGTACCACTAAACTGAATGCAAGTGGCCACATCTTATTAAATGACCTTGAAACCAAGCAGGTCCGAATCTGTTCAATGTTTGAATTGAGAGTATTTAAAAATGTATGGATAGGGCCTTGATATTATTTATTTAATATATTAATAATAATTTAAATTATTCTTTGACCAAATCTGTAACAAAAGAATGTGTTTTCTTACAAAGTATAAATTAATCAAAACTTAGTGTTGGAAAATATAATTCACTGAGGATATTAGAAGTAATTTCACATCTGCCAAGTTAGGTTTACAGCAGTCCATCTCTATTTCATTCAACTATAATTAAGAATCAAAACAGGGGCATATTACAACCAAGTAATAATTGGGATGGGACAAACATCAGAGATAACTGATACATGGAGAAGCAACTTTTCAAATGCACCTAATTAAATACATTATATACTGCCTTTTCACACCTAGATTTAGCTTTATCACACAGTGTTAATGTTTGCCTATTGTAATAATGTACTTAGATTTCAGACTAAAATCCATATTAACAAAAACAAGTTGATGAATATAATATTTAATGGTATAAGAGAATTTGGCAATGTAAAGTTGTTCTTATTGTTCTCTTTATTTTCTTTGAGCGATTTAATGGTGCTGAAAAAAAGGTGGTAACTTATAATCATGTATGACTCTGGGCTCTGCCTCACAACCAACTTAATGTGTTATCCTCCAGTACTTCAGTTGGCAGAAAAGTAAGCTGGCATATATTCTGTTGCCTGGCTGCCAGGCCCTATTTGTGAGTAGTGTTGCCCTCACAATTTTAATGTGAAATGAGTGAACAAAATATCTGGCTTTGTTTTTCTTCCTACTGTGCACCACCTGCTTGCAGGGGGAAAAAAACCAATCTATTTTTAAATGTGTTAGAGGGGGATGGACAAGTATAGTAGGTTCCTGATATGGAAAAACCATGTAGCTTTTGAATTGTCTGAGCTGGTTTACAAGTGGGGATGTTCTACTCCTTTTTGAAATGTCATAAGTACAGAGGGATGACACAGAGGTAAGAAGGAGGTGCTCTTCTGGTGTACTGCATAATCTTCCATCCCTTCAACCTGGAAAATGGACCTAAGTGTTTTTCCAATGAGACCGGTCTATCAGGGCAACCTGGTCTACCCAAATATGGGACGGATGCTACTGCTTCTTTCACCTTTCAGTCCCAATCCAGGAGCCTTTGCAGGCAGTCACTTCCACGACAAACTATTTTATGTTAAATTTAAATTTACCGACAATTGACTCCTTTTATTTCTTTGTCAGTAAATTTAAATTTGGTAGCGGGACTATTTTTGGACAAGGATTTAACATACTTTCAAAAGACTGCTAGAGCCATAAGCTGACTGATAGGTTACATATGTGGAAGAGAAGAATTGATGGCACCAATCCCATGTATATAAAATAAAACCACTAGTGACAACCAGTTGGTATTCATGATGTGGACTTGAAGATATCCACTACAAAAGCCAGCTTTCTGGTCTTTCCTTTAGCCTAAGCCAAAATGACATGGAAATGTATGTTTAGTGTTCACAGGGAGGTGGCATGCTATAGAAAGTGACCAAGTGAAGAGCCAGTTCCTGAGTTGTTAACAGGAATGTGATTGCATCTTTGACCGAAATTGTATTGGAATAAGAGGAAAAACTCGACTTTAAAACTGAATAAGGTAAAGATAGCTTTAAGCTACCTCAGCTATGGGCTATGGATGAGAAGACAGTAGTATTATGAAAACATTACCAAGGAATGTTCACACCACAATTAAGGGGATCTCAAGACAAATGAATCTCAAGGTCTCTAAAATTGTACTACTGCAATTGGCAGCAACTCTGAATGACAACAGCTGCAAATTATGGAAGCCATATTTTTATTAGCCATATATTTTCTTAGAAGCTTCAAGGCTGCCACAGTTAGTGCCTGGGAATTTGGGAGGGGGGAATTCTTAGTGAGTAGTAGATTAGATTCAACAACATTCTTCTCACAGGTCAAGGACATGTCAGCCTGCACCTGGACTTTGGCTTCAGACAGAACTATGTTTGATTGGACCATGTGATGGACTGATGGGTGCAGCGGATGGATCTTTGATTTTTGCCTGGGGAGGGAAAACCTGGAAGTTTCAGATCTGGCTTTTCCCAGATGTGCCAACATGACTTTTTTTTTTTTTTTTAATAAATTCTTACTTGGATGGACTTTGTCTCTGAGTGCTGAATTGAGGTGGAAAGTTTCTTTGGAATGCTGACAACAACATTATTCCCTGGTCCATTTATCCATGATTTGATATTTTCAGTGATGTCACTCCCTGTCACTTTTTTTCTAAACCAGAATCTCCAAATGTGCATCCTTTTCCTGATTGTCTTCTTCTCCATTTTTTTTAAAAATAGGGCAATCAGAAATATACCAAATATAGTTAGGCTTTCTGGGGATATGATTTGATTTGATAAATTGCTTACTTGATTTGATATGCTTACTTAAAATGAAATATATTTGTTATTTGGCTGACAATTCACTCCTTTTGAAGAGATTCTTCTAGAATTATTTGGTATCATTTTTTTTCTTATTTACCACTCTTACTGGTATCTGAATTTGGTATCATCTTCAAATTTAGCCAGCTCATTGCAAAACTTTTTTGTGCAGGTTACAGACACAATTCCTAATATACATCCTTGAAATAAACTGCTTCCTGCTCTGGGAAAATTGTCCTTTTATCCCAATATCCCCCCTCCTTTTTTTTTTTTTTTTTTAGCTAATGAGCAAGTAATAAAATGTCAGTTCCTCCTATCCAGCAACAAATATGTTTACTAAAAAGCTTTTCATAAAAACCTTTCTCAAAGGTCTTTTGAATCATCAGACTCAAAAATATTGCCCTCCCTTGCTGCAAAATACCCAAGTATTGCAAAAAAAACCTCCCAAAAAAGACTGCAAATAAGTAAGGAAAGAGAATGAGGCACTGATTACTGATTTCTAACTCCTCTTCAAGCAGAGAAATGTGAGGGTTCCAGAGGATTGTTAATTATGGGATAACTTATATGAATATGGAAAGGTGGAAAGAGCAAATATCCATGTGTTCCAAAATGGTGACTGAAGAAGAAAAAAATAATTAAAGATGTGGAAAGATGCAGAAAAAGAACAAGCTCTTATTTGACAGATGCAAAAAACAAACAAACAC
Organism: Notechis scutatus; assembly: GCF_049901735.1. Taxonomy (NCBI): domain Eukaryota; kingdom Metazoa; phylum Chordata; class Lepidosauria; order Squamata; family Elapidae; genus Notechis; species Notechis scutatus. The sequence goes on along the minus strand of NC_142011.1, from coordinate 153,001,379 downwards.
CTGGAATACAGTATATGGTTCATATACTGATCTAGTTTTATGGGCCAGCAAAGCACAATGTTCTCTTATGTACTGTGAAAATAGACCAGCTTTGTAATGTGAAAATTCCTAGCAAAATCAACTATCCCACTGAGCAATTTTCATGAAGCCACTGCACACGTATTAACCAAACTAAGCATGATCTGACTTAGAATTTTAAAATCATCATCATCCTGCAACCGTGTTGCTATTTTCTCTTAGTTTTCCTTGCATATTCAATTAGCTATTTGCTGTAAAAAGAAAAGAAAAAGAAAAAATTCTCAATGTAATGAGCAGGCCTATCTGGCTTAATGAAACAAGAGCTATATTGATGGTAGCTACTGGCAGGTTCAATTATAATAGACAAGTCTTGGTAGAGAGGCTAGTTGAATATAATCCAAACTCATTCCCAGTGATGAATACAGAAAAGAAAAATTCCATACTAGATCAATTCTCATCCAGATCATTACGGACCATGCCTGATACTATGGCTCCTGGGTGTCAGGAGATAAATAGGCTACAGGGCTCAGCTGTTCCTGCTAGATGACAAGAGTGGCCAGCTTAAAAGAGTTAGGAGAGCCAGAAAAGTGAAATAAATGGTCAGTTGAAGAAAAAAAACAATCATGAAATCTAAAATTAAGCGATTTCAAAACTAAGTATTGGAAACAAAAATACTTAGTCTCAGAAAGATAATTCATAGATCCATGAAGATTGTTCCTTAGAATAAAAATAGTAACTAAATTAAAAGTATTGATGGAGAAACTCCTAGCTGAATATGTAAACAACATTCATAATAATAACACAAATTGGGGTAGGCAACGATGGTCCCCTTACCAATCTGTGGGCTTCAATTCTCGGAATTCCTGAACCAGCCATGCTGGCTTAAGAATTCTGGGATTTGAAGTTCATAGGTCATAAAGGGGCCATAGTTGCCTATCCCTGACATAAGTGAAACTGAAGATTGTCAAGCAAATAAAAGCTTTTAAATAATATCACATTTTCTTAATGTCTGAAAAGAAAAATTATTAAATATATAAAAATCTCAAAAGAAAGGTTCTTCTATTAAAGAAAAACCACAACTAGGAAAGTATTATCAACAAATTTGAAAGTCACAAATTTGGCAGTAGAAAATATTGAAACAAACATATTGGCTGAAACAAATCAACTAATTTATAGGACAGCAGCAGTGATAACATCAGAGCTGGCATACCATGCAATAAAGCAAAACAGCAAAAACATCCAACAAAATAGAACATTTGATTACAAAAATCAATAAATTATGAACTGATATCAGCAATCTGAAGAATTTGAAGGAAAGAAAATTGAAAAATAATGAGTTCAAAGAAAGTTTATAGAAAAGATATCATCTTGGCACTAAGATGATTAAAGAATCTCAGAAGAATTAAAGCAATGTGTCACAGCTATTCGAGGGAAAATTGAACAATATAAAAGTAGAATAAATCAATTTCAAACAAATCAGCAGTTTCAAACAAATATAGCATTTATTTTACAAAGCATCACTTGAAAATACTACAAACATACATTATAATAAAAGATGAAAAATTACAATTTTGGAGTGACATTTGGGAAACCTAAAAGAACATAATAAAGATGGCTATGGATAAAACAGAATGAGAAAAATATGGTTCTCTTGCACACACTTGGGTACAGAAATGTTTGGAAATATTTGGCCTTTGTGTGAACATCCAGGATTTTATAAAGAAGCTATGTAATATTAGAAAACAATTTTAAGAGAAAATGACAGAGAAATTTGAAATGTAAAACTCAGGAGAGAATTTTTTAAGGGAATTCATTGTCTCCATTATTTTTTAACATATCAATGATACCTTCATTCATATCCTAAATAAAACACAGAGAGTGAGAAGGAAAGAGGGAGGACAGGAAAGAGAGAGAGAGACAGACAGACAGACAGACACACAGAGAGAAACAATTCACATTCAAACTACCAGTGTCTATTTTGAAAGTTTGTTCCATGCATACAAAGATATGTTGTCACTTTTGCTGTGTTCTCTGAATTTTGGTTTATTAGATCATTGATGACACAATTTGGTTTACTGCATGCTTACTTTTTATTCATCATAATGCTGACTGCATGTTAGACAAACATGGTAGAAATCTAAATGAAATGCATATACACAAATGAAATAATTAGTTTAAAATTATGTACATGTGTGTGCAACTAAATTCTATACTAGACTTACTTATAAACATTCTTAATATAACACAGCCATGTTAATGTAGACGATTTCTTCCAGTATTGTCCTTAAGACAGTTCTTATCAAATCTCAAAAGCTAAATGATATAATACATGATGATATTAAACTGTGCCACCTTTTCCCCCCACCTTTGAATTTACATATGCCACCTATTACTCAAGAATATCTCATAATATGCAGGTCACTAAATGTTCTCGGCAGCTTGTAAATAATCTGTGATGTGTTCTCCTGTACATTACACATATCCCAATTGTTTCAACCTTGCACTATCTTTTGTGGAGCATAGAATAACCACATGGCATAATCACCTCAGCTTGAATCCACAAGTCTATTAGGTTTAAACACAGTTCTAAAAAAGAGAAAAAAAATTATCATTCAAACCTAAATTGCTATGTATTGCAATTCTTACTGAAATTGTACTTTTGTCAGTAATTATCTGGTTAAACTGTCAAAAGTTCCTCTAGTACCTCAATTTTCATACTTATTGCAACACAATTACTAATTGTTGTGTACTTTTCTATAAGAATTATAGTGCATCGGGATCACGTTGGCCAATACAGATTCAAAGATGTCCCCTAGAATTCAATCTATATCAAGGAAACAGCCTCAATTCAGATATGGAATCCATTTTGCTCGCTAGTTGTTACACAGTTCCTTAGTATTACTGAACAAACCAATATTTGATCACAGAGAGTGCCAAGGGTCCATCAAGGTTAGAGAAAGAATGAAATCCTTTTGATTTCCAGCATTTTACTCCAACCAGTACCTGCAGAAACATGGTTGTTTGTGGATCTTGTAGAACATGCAAGAGCAACGTTTCCTTTTTTCATATATTTGATATTGCCATTTTCTGACTCTTCTGGAAAATATAAAGGAAAAACTTATTTGTTGTCGCTTGAGTATCTTGCTACTCTCAAGTAGCTTTGATTTTCTTTCCTTAAAATTGATTTGCCAGTCATTAAAGGCATAATTTGATATTAAAAAAATGGCAAAAATGTATTGGAAGAAGCAAAAAAAATATCTCTCTTTTTAAAAACTATATGTGTCAGCTCCTATGGGAGGTCGTTGGAACTGGTTCAATAAAACACTTCACTCAAAGTCTTGATGTAGCAATGTGTGTTTATTTTGGCCTCCTCCAACAGCAGCAACAAACAGAAAGTCCAAGTAAAGCCAGTGCTGAGAGCATCTGCCTCTCAGCTCTGTTTTTATTTCCCCTTCACCCCCCCCCCCCATTAATTAGCTAACATCCGCCCTTAGCAAAACATCCAACATCCATCTACAGCAATCTCATGCACTACCACCCAACCCCCCAAATAACACCTTCCCCTCCCCAAGTGTCGTCCTTCCACCCCGATCCATTCGATATCCTCTATGTGGAATGCTGACCAGCTGAAATGACATCCCGAGATGTTTCCCGTCTGGTAAGAGTGGGAGGCGTTTTGCTTAGAGCTTTGCAAAATGCCAAACAACTGATAAGGCAGTTTCCCAGCCGGTCGCACCAAAGCGGGGAGGGGCGGTTACGCCTGGCTTCGTTGGCTGTCATCAACATCGATTCGGGACCATCCACCACAGCAATGTGTTGGGCTTCATTTAGTCAGCAGCGTTGTTGAAGCCCGACAATATGCATGTTATAGAACTTGCTCTAGTTTCTTTCTGTCATATCATTCAGTATGAATATATTCTTCTAATGTATTAAATTTATGTTGATTTCCTGTTCTCCTCTTTAGTTGCTAGGAACAGAGAAAAAAATATTCTGAGTTCAGAAAACCCCAGTTCTGAACAAAGAAATCAACAAAGGAATAACAGGAAAAAAAGCATAGAATGAACTTCACATCTTTTATGGCCAAAAATAACTTATTCCTTCCTGTTTTACTGATATGAGAGGACTATATATTAGCTATCATTCCAAGAATGACTTGATTTGATCACATATATTTTATTGTTACTACGTAAGAAGATGTCTTCTACTACATGAGTCTATTAGTCCTTCTGAATCAAGTATAATTGCAGCAGGTTTCCAGTGCAGTATTTCAGACAGAAATCTTGAATTGTTCTACTGGAAATCCATTAAGCATTAATGCTAAGGGCTGTTAGTGGAATCTTAAGAATTCCAATCTGTGCTCTACCACTAAAATATAACTTTTAGCTTATAATTGCCTGTTTATACTTCAAGCTGAATCAAAGTTGAGATAAGAATGAATAGAGCTGTGTTCTGGATGTACATTGTAACTTGCCACTTTGTGCTGCAAAATATCTCAGTCTTTCCATTAGCAATATTTCCATGAGTTTCTGCACTGGGTTGAGTTCAAATTCATCTACCTTAATAGGATTATAGTTTTATTCTCAGAGACTGTGTGGACAAAACCCTGCAGTTTTCCTGGCAAGGGTTTTCAGAAGTGATTTCCACTTGCCTCCTTTCTAGGGTTGAGAGAGAGTGTCAGGCCCAAGGTCACTTAGCTGACTTTGTGCTTAAGATGGAACTAGAATTCATGGCCTCTGGGAAGAGTTAATCTAATAGTCCCAGATTAACCATATTTTTTGACAAGAGATTAGCACAGGGGTGGGATTCAAATTTTTTAACAACCGATTCTGTGGGCGTGGCTTAGGTGATGGGCATGGCTTGGTGGTCATGTGACTGGGTGGACATGGCTTGGTGGTCATGTTATTGGCTGGGCGTGGACAACTCAATATCACTCACATCGAGGCATGCATCTCCTCGCCTGGCCTTTCATGACTGTGAGGATGCTGCAACAGTCATAAGTGTGAAAAATGGTCATAAGTCACTTTTTTCAGTGCCATTGTAACTTTGAATGGTCACTCCACACAAGCAAAGTACCAGCAAAGGAGGGAAAAAATACTCCAGAGACGTTCCTGAGACAGGAAGTCTAGTCCTGCCAAGAATGTAATAAGGGTTAACGGAGAGGCAGTTTCTGTAAGCAACACCAGAATGTTTCCTTCCTGCCTTCCTTACAGGATTAGGCCAGTAATTTCTTCTAACAACCGGATCTCCAAACTGCTTAGAATGTTAACAACCGGTTCTAGCAAATAGGTGCGAACTGGTAGAATCCCACCCCTGGATTAACAAGCCAGTCTCAATCACATTTCCATTCAGGGAATTATCTTATACAAATTTGGACTAGCCTGTATTTGTTCATCTAACCAAACATTGAATATTTTTATATACATTACTGTACTCCAAAGTTTTATGCAACATGTTTAATGCAGAAATGAATCTAAAACATTCTTCATGGAAAAAATATGTTTACTGATCTCTGACCTTTTTCCTACTCAGTTATGCTCCCTTATTTTCAATGTAGGTAAGCATGCGTGGGAGTGCACTCTTCATACAATGATTAATACTCTGATACTTAACCAGAAAGCTAGGGAGGAAAGGAAATACTTCCATCTCCCTCATTTTGGAGGGCAGCCAATGAACCATAATTTGTGGTAAGCAATCTAATCAACCACCCCACTTTCTGCATGCTTCCTTACAAAAGATTTATATCACATGTGCTACAAGTAATAAATATAATGCTATGTTATAGCAACTGTAAATATGCCAAGATAAAAAATGTATTTAAATCTACAGCACTATATAAGGAAAAAAAAGCTTAAATTAAATAAGAATAAGAGGCAATGAGGAGGGGGGGCAGACATAGAATCTCTCCTTTTTTCACAGATCAGAGTAATAAAGATTATATTGATTATGGATGACAGAAGGGCCCTATGAACTGCACAGTATGGGTATTGGAGATATCACAAATGTGCAGTTCACTAGGGATAGAATGGGAGATGATGGTAGGGCCTCCTCTTTCTCCTCCTTTTCTTTCTCTGCCTCCACCTCCCACATAGATTGCTATCTCAAGTAATTAGGAAGTAATTCTCCAGCCTAGTATTTTCATATTTGAATGTGGTTTGAGTTGCTTGTTCTAGCACTTGTTCTTTTTTAAAAAAACTCTCTCTCTCTCTCTCTCTCTCTCTCATCTATCTATCTATCTATCTATCTATCTATCTATCTATCTATCATATATATATATATATATATATATATATATATATATATATATATATATATATATATATATATATATATATATATATAGGGTTTGGTTTTTTTTGCTCTGTTAGCATGTTGAATGGCATGGAAAGAAACAACCACATGGTGGACATATTTCGCTTCTGATGGCTTTTCTTTTGGTTGTGCTTCATCAGAGCATAAAATTACTACCAGGAATTTCCAATTTATGCATACGTAGAAATAACTATAGAAATAACTAGGAAAGGATTGCCTTGTTACTAATAATTAGTACAATACAGCACAGTGCCATTATATTTAACTTTCCCACTACTGCTTCAGTTATGAATCACATTTTGCTTTTCGACTTTTTTTCAACAAGAATTCTGTGAATACTCATTTGGTGGAATCTGATTTTTTTCCTCCTTATTTAATGGAGCAATGACTGTCCAAATTTTTTTTAAGTGTACAATCCTTTCTCCAATGAGAGGATTTTTGCTGGAGCCCTTTCTTGGGGAACTTCTTGGTAAGAGAGAATGGGCTCTAGCATGAGTCCAAAAACTCAAAACACTGAACCCAATGATGGACCCAGATTGAATCCTGCAACATTATCCTGGGACACGTATATTCATTCAAGCACAAATTGGTAATGCTCAAGTCTAGTTTATGAAATTGTCCGCTGAAATATTCCAGTCCTTCAATAAGGATATATATTTACTATAACAAGTGGACTTCTATTTCAATTTTTCCTTGGACACAGATTGGATCCTGCAACTTTGTGCTCACTGTTAGTCATATTTAAGGTCTATTTTGGAGATCATGGGTCAACTTTTTTATTGGAATCCCACTGTATATGGAATAAAGCAGAATTAAGCATTTCCAGTGTGTAAAATGTATCTTCAAAGAAAGAATGATTCTCCAGTAGGACCTTCATAATCAATGCCTCCTTGTAAGATTCAAGCTTCTGTGATTGATTTTTGTAATTGAACCAACACTGAATCTACTGTCTGCACTTTGGCAAGAAGCTACATTAAAACAAAAACAAAGCATGTGGTAGCAATTAGGCAATAGGACATAGTACAGGAGCTATTATCTCTTACATCTGTGTGGATTAGAACAGAAACTAAGAAGTAAGCCAACTCTCTCATTATAATCATATGACCTCTTTATAGTTGAAACAAAATTAATTTTACACCGCAATTGTCTGTATCTATAACTATGATGGTGAACCTATGGCAGGCGTGCCACAGGTGGCATGCAAAGCCCTCTCTGCGGGCATGCCAGCCATCACCCAAGCCGAGCTCCATTGTTCATGTGCATGCATCGGCTGTTGGCCAGGTGGTCTTCAGGTCTCTGCCACGCATGCATAAGGGTGGGATACAGGGATGCACACATGCATGTGGGGGGAGCAGTGGTGGGATTCAGCCAGTTCACACCACTCCGAGAGAACTGGTTGTTAACTTTCTGAGCAGTTTGGTGAACTGGTTGTTGGAAGAACTCATTAGGGTAGAGAATTGATTGTTAAATTATTTGAATCCCACCACTGTTGGGGGACAAATGTGCAGGAGGTGCTTACATTGCATTTTGGGGGCTCGTGTGCGTGCCACCCCCTTGTGTCCTGTTTTGGGACTGGAAGACCTCCTGCACCAACCTGGGAACCAAAAAGGGACATAGGGGTACCGTGCAAGCCACCCACACACCCTGTTTTGGCTTCCATGATGGTGCAGGAGGATTTCCAGGCCCAAAATGGGGCACAGTGGGGGGGCATTGTGCTGGCAAAGAGGCTGTGTTGGCAAGCCATTCGCGCCAGCCAAGAGACTAAGACTGCAGGCCATTCATTAATGTAATAACTAGTTAATGTCATAATTTTTCCAATTACTATTTATGGCTGTGAAACTTGGACTCTAAGAAAGGCAGATAGGAGAAGGTGGGCGCTTTTGAACTGTGGTGCTGGAGGAGACTATTATGCATCCTCAGAACTACAAAACTAACTAACAAAGAAGTCCTATACTGGACCTCACCAAAACTATCACTTGAAACCAACACTTGCCAAACAGAGGCTGCCATACTTTGGTCATGTCATTTGAGCTGAATCACTCAAAAAATCAATCATGCTGGGAATGTTCAGTAGAAAAAGGAGAAGGGGGCTACCAGCTGGGTGGACACTATAAAGGATGACACTGGGATACATGGCATATCTGAAGGAAGCAGCGTGAGACAGAGGGGTATGGAGAGTGCTGGTCCATAGAATGGCCGAGAATCAGTCACGACTGAATGGCTGACAACAATGAATTTTTAAAAACATAAAAATAAGAGTTTGAAAGATGAAGTGCTATTAAATTGGCTTTGTGTTACTTTTTCCTCTTTGAAAGGGAAAGAATGAATGTTCACTTTATAAAGGAAAAATACGTTCTATAATCCAGGGCAATTTTAAGTAACTGTACTTTCTTTTTTAATGATAATATCAAAACAGCCCATTAAATGTCAGAATGTATAAGTAAACATTACATATACTTGAAGGGTATGTTCAATTTGCAAATGGAGTATGACTGATAGAGAGACAGTCTTATTTTCATTTTCCTTAGCAAACATAATCATACACATTATCCACAATCATGCGCATGCTCATGTTCCACAAGCATATACATGTTAGCCTGCCTCTCATGTGGCCCAGATGCGAATAGGCTATGACACACTATTTGGCCATGGCCGATTCACATCTGGGCCACATGAGAGGCAGGCTAAGTGTGTCATAGCCTGGGGTTTGGTGTGCTGTCCCACCCATTCACACCAACACGGAACTGTTTTTTATTTAGTTTATTAATATTTCCCAGCAATTCCCTTCACCCAAACTCCAAAACTGTCCCAATTAATTCCAGCCATGAACAGACCAATGCTAGTACACAGAGCAATGGCCAAAGAGTCCACAAGGTACTTGAAAGTTTCTCAATCAAAATAATCCACCAGGCAAATTTAAATCCACAACACAAGGCGAGAAAGTCCAGAGTTTCCAAGGCATGGTCCAAATCAAGCCACGGTATCAATCCAAAGTGAGACATGAACCACAACAACCAGAAAACACAGAGCTAGGAAATAAAGACATTGGTCCCAGCATCACCTCTGTCTGCTGTGTTAAATAGCCAGTTTCTGGTGCAGCCCATCAAAAAGGACAAAGCTTTCTCCTTGCAAGTAATCTGGCTAACCTCTGCTCATGCCTTTTCTCTGCCCTACTTGTTCTCGGATCAGATGCAGAAGGCAGTTCCTCTTCCTCACTGCTGTAGCTGCATGCTTTCCCCACCTGGAGCCTCAGGATTCAGGACTGTTTGCTGCCAATGCACTTCCCACAAAGATGGCTGCTCAGAGCCTAATATGCCAGGGATTGGTACATCCTTCCCTGAGCTGACATCTAAGTTGATATCTGGGAAAGCAACAATGGATGGAAACTAATCACAGAGAGAATCAACCTGGAATTGAAGAGAAACTTTGTAATAGTGAGGACAATTAATGAGTGGAACAGCTTGGCTTCAATCCTTGTGGGTGCTCCATCACTGAAGGATTTTAAGAAGAGACTGGACCATCATTTTCTGAAATGGTATAAGATCTCCTGCTTAAGCAGGGGGCTGAACAAAAACACCTCCAAGATCTTCCAGCTGTATTCTGATTCTGAGGTGGCCGGGGGAGTAATCCATGTAGGGACCCTTGATTTAGAGCACAGTTCTGACTTTAAGAATGTTTTTAGAGGCAACGTGGGGAGACAGCCAGTTTGGTATAATGGTTAAGGCTTCTGACTGTGAGTTCTAGTCCCACAAAACCAGTTGACTGACCTTGGGTGAATCAATTTCTCTCAGTCCTAGGAAGCAGGCAATGGCAAGCCATTTCTGAAAAACTTTGCCAAGAAAACTGCAGGGCCTTGTTCAGGCAGTCTATAAGAATCAGACACATTAGAACAGAAGGGGGGGAAATGAGGGAAGGACCTAAAGTAGAAAAGCAATATAGCAACAGAATGTATCAAAAGAATAGAAACAAGGTTATGCAGGATCAAATGATTCACTCCATTATTTTTGTTTCCACAGTTATCTATGGCATAATTATCTATGACAGAGTTTCTTAACCTTGGCAACTTCAAGAGTGTGGACTCCAACTCCCAGAATTCCCTATGCTGGGTGGAGGATTCTGAGAGTTGAAGTCCACACAGCTTAGAGTTGCCAGGTTTGTGAAACACTGGTCTGTGTGTGTGGAGGGGGGGGTGGGAAATGTAACAAGAAATGCATATAGTAGACCTTATTTTTTCCATAGTTTGGGACTAAGAAGCAAGAGATGTTAAAAAAAAGCAAATCTCCAGGGAAAAAATAACAATATTTAGTGTCTTAGAAACGTTCATTCCCAACCTAATACCAGACTTGAAAGGTTTATGTTAGCATTTAACTAAGCAACAGCAGATATGTTTTAAATCAGTTCCAGTACATTTGCAAAAGTATATTGTAATTATGATCCCTATTGTACATAAAACATGCTTGAAGAATTTTAAGGGAAGTCCAGTAAGTTTTTAACAGATCAGCAATATTTCTCGGTTTAATTTCAATTCAAATTGAATCATATATTAAAACCGTATCTTGGCTGATTTGTGTATCTTCATATTACAGTTATAAAGAACCAAATAATTTCTAGAAAAGTCATTTGATGATTTGAAAGCAACTAACCTGATACAATATCCACAATAAGCCAGACCACGTATGATCTATTTCTCAAAATGTCTCTTTTGTGATGGTGCAATCTGGATATATGACAGGAATTGCTTGTTGGACCTGGTTTTTTTTCTCCCTGTTCTCTCCCACATTCATTCAGAATGTGAGCTGTGCTTATGAATACAGAATACAGAATATCAGAGTTGAAAGATACCTTGGTGGTGTTCTAGTCCAACCCATTGCTCAAGCAAGAGACACTATGGCCCTGAGATATTGGAAGACTGTTATCATATCATCCCTACCTAGTCCTTGTTTTCAGTAGACAATTGGACTAAGCCAATTCCTGCAACCATTCTCCATATGTTTTATCCTCCTGTCTCCTAATCATCTTTGTTTCTGTTCTTTGCACCCTTTCTAGAGTCTCAACATCTCTTTTATATCATGATGACCAGTGGGTCAAATGCCACTATCTAATCTAGATAATAGGTGGTAAATAATATTTTTCAAATTTTGAGAATGGGAACACTTTTTTTTCACTGTTCTTTTGTACCCTTCCATAATTGAAAGAAAATTTACCCAAGAGTTAAAAACTACAGAAATGTAAACTGAAAAATGAGGGGAAAGGAAAACGAATAAAAGAAAATGTGAAAGACAGCAAACCCCTTCCCAAAGAATAAATAAAGAAAAGCAACTTCAAAATTTTGCAGAAGTTTTAAACATAATGGTTACCATACACAATCTCCTAAATTACATGTCTTGGTTCTCTTCTTCCTATAACACTATTACAACACCTTTTAATCAGTAAATTTCCAAATCACCAATTCACTTTTATTCATTTTCAGTAAATAATCCATGAACAATTTCCACGTCTTATAAAAGTAACAGTTCTTAACCTCTTTAATCACACAACAAACCCATTCCACCACCTTTGCATAATTCTTATTGGATATTGTTGGGAAAACATACACTTGACTAAATTCTAATAAACACTGAAGAAGAGCAGGTGTAGCTGTGTTCCTGGCTAATCTTTTCTGTCATTCATCTGGTTTCTGCCAAATTAGACCAATAGCATTTTAGTGCTGTTGACATTTATTTATTGGAAACATGCTATAGATTAAATAATAGCTGGCTTAGATCATCTGATTTGCTCCCTGGGTGATATTTTGAACTCTGCTTCTCTAATGGAAGAATGCTTAATTATGATCAATCTATGTGCTAGCTAATCTTGAAGTACAAGTAAAATTACCTAAGTGCCAATTTTTTGAAGTACGCTTAGTCCTTGACTTATGGCCACAATTGAGCTCAAAATTTCTTTTACTAAGTGAGGCATTTGTTAAGTGAGTTTTGTACAATTTGATGACCTTTGTTAAGTGAACCCCTGCAGTTATTAAGTCAGTAACCATAATTGTTAAGTGAATGTGGCTTCCCCATTAACTTTGCTTGTCAGAAGGTCACAAAAGGTGATTACATAACCCCAGAGCATTGCAACAGTCATAAATATGGGTCAGTTGTCAAACATCTGAATTTTGATCATGGGACCATGGGGATGCTGCAATGGTTGTGTGAAAACTAGTCATAAATCACTTTCTTCTGTGCCATTGTAACTTTGAATGGCCACTAAACAAATTGTTATAAGTCAAGAACTATCTGTATCAGTTGACAATCTAGAGCACTGCATTGATTGCTATAGCAACCATTGCTATAGCAACCATTGCACCAGAAATAAGATCCATACAGTTTGATCTAATTCATGTTTAGATCTGTTTAAATGAATAATTCCTATCCAATTTATCCATACTACTACAAACAATAGATCTGTCTCAGAAAAACATGAAATAGAAATGGCTAGTAAAAGAGTTGGTTTTATAAAAAACTTCAGACCAAGAAGCAAAAATGTAAAGCAGCAAATGATTTACACACCAAATAAAGCTGTAAAGTTATTGTGTGATATCTCAACATGTATAATTGGAGCAATTATTTCACATGTCCTGGCTGATGGAGAAGAAACATCAGCAACCCCTGTGTGCAAATGTTGTGTGTAAACAAGTTTTTGTAACAAGTGGATTTACAGAGTTCATTTTGTATTCTTAGAAGCTTACTAAAATAGGAAGAAAGGTCAGGAATTGTGGTTTCCGCAGGCATTTTTTTTTTTTTTTGTAAAAGTCTACATTCTATTTGCTGTTCAGAATTATGTGATAGGGAGAATTTCCTGACTACCATTTTAGAAACAGAAATGAGTTTAATAATATGTTTGCCGGTACAGTTTACTTAGGCTTTACTGCTATTCAGAATAAAATTATTTCCATTAAAATGTATTGTATTTGATAGAGAGCATCAGACACAAATATACAGAGCAGTAACCTTAGATCATCATTTAACAGGTTTTTAGCTCTATTACACTTTTTCATCCCATTATTTGTTTTAACTCATTCTAGTAGATTTTAATTCTTTCGCTAGTGTGATTTGCAACTGCTACTACTACTACTATTAATCTCTGTGGTTCTGAAAACCTACAGGATATTACAATGTCATAACCCATGAGTCTGTAGTCATTTGGCACCAAGACTAACATTAACTGTAAAACTCACATATTGCATAAAGCTAATATACCCTTAGATACTCTAACACAGCTGGTGTATGAATGATTCAATTGAAAGCTTCAATGATTGAAAGATAATAGTTTAAAATTGGCCTGCCTTGCCTCTAAAAGGATGGAAATCTTAAAATTCAGCTTATTTCACATATGTCTGCTCACTGCATTGCAGCATTTTTAAATGAAGCAAGCCAGTTGAAAAAAGAACAGAAAGTGCATATTTGAGACACCCTGAGATGGAGAATAGATAAAAAATATTTATAAGTTTTCAATTTTATTTTGAGAGCCAGAAAATGTACCCTTTTTAAAACCAAATAACTACTTGGGTGAATAGAGAGACAGTTTCAAGAAAAACAGGAAACTATACTGAAAATAATGCCCCACCACCACCCAACCCCCAGCAACCTAGCTCATAGAGAGATGAACTCAGTACATTGTAAATCTAGCTGTTGATAGTTAACTGTTTTCTTTAGAAAGATGCCATTTCAAAATGACAGTCATGAAGTAATATAAGGATTCAGTGAATGGAAGTTGAGAAGCACTTGACATTAAACAAAGGTGGTGAGGCTAGATATTTGGATGGATAAAAAGAAGTCCCAAGACTTCTTTCCTTTTGGAGACTTGTATCTCAAAAAACCAAGGCTATGCCTTCGATACAAAAACACCTTTCAGATTTAAAATGTACTAGGATAAGGGTAAGCAATCTTCTTCCATGTAGAAATTATTATGGTCAGCCAGATGTATAAACTGGATTTAATATTTTTGTCTGTCTATTGAGTCCTTCCAAGGACCTGGGATAGGTATATGTTGTTCGATAGTGTTAAAGGTATTGTCACAGGATTGTAAGCTGTTCCAAGAAAACCCGCATTTTCCAATTCACTGCTGGTAATTTTGTCAATGACAATGGTGATCAAGTGGTGTGACAGTTGCTTATGGTTGCACCCAAGATGCCTATTATGATTGGTACTATGTTTGTTTTCTTTTGCTACAGTTGTTCTACTTATATTTGCAGGTCCTTATACTTTAAGATTTTTTCCAGTTCTTTCTCTTTTATTCTGCTGTCTCTGGATATCCAGACCATTTTTTTTTTGTCTCTCTTATCAACATTTTTTAACACCTGAGGTGTTTTGTGGCAGGTGCTTGTCTTTTGGAATCCTAAACTATCAGAGTAGTTTAGCTTCTTCACTTTTTTATTACTTTGTCTAATTTATAGTTCCACCAGTTCTTTCTTGCCGGTAAATAATATTTTTTGCAGATATTCCAATCCTTGTTGCTTCTTTGTCATGCTGTTGTTTGTAGCTGGGCTGTAGCTGGGCTGTACTTCTTGTAGCAACTAACTAGGTTATCCACTGTTTCTTCAGCTGTTTTTGCAGAAGCAGTTTTTGTTGTCTTCTCAGTTCTGGTTTTGTGTGCATTTATTCTCAATGTTTGGTCTTCTGCAGCCAGAATTAGCCTTTCTGTCTCTTTCTTCAGCTTTCCTGCTCTTAGCCATTGTCAAATCTTCTTGTTACTTGCTTTGCCGGATAGGTTTTTTAATGTACTGGCCATGTAATATTTTGACTTATCATATCTATTTTCTATTCTTCATTTAGTCTTTCTTGTAGACCAATTTGAACTTCCCAGTGCTTATGAAGCCTTCCTGGTATGCTAGCTTCAGTGCATCTTCCTCACTGTCTTTCAGGATAGTCTTCCAATGTACATTTTTCTTCTTCAACTGTCTAGTGTATTTGCAATATTTCACATCCACCTATTTTCCTTGGTATGTAGAGTGGGTCAACATTGCTAAGATGATTCATTGTCATTATTTTTCTGGTTTTCCTATATTGTCATTATTATTTTATCTCATATACCTCGGCACCAAGCTGTCTCTCTGTCTCACATGTAAAGTGAACCAATGCAGAGCTGTTTGTGGAAACAATCCCTGGCTTCAAAATGTTAGATGTAATTGAGCATCCAAAGACCCTTCCCTTTTTTACCATGTATTCTATGCATTGCATGCACATAAAAGGGGCAGGTATCAATCACCTTATTACACCCATCATTGTGAAGCCAGTGACCGGTGCTGTAGAAGCAAGTCCAAAGTCAATAACTATTTTTAACAGTCCTTATTCTTTTGCCAGATCTTATTTTACAAGTATGAATGGGTTGTTCTCTATAAGAAGTATTAATTGCACTCTGATTGATATGTTTTCTCCACAGAATTAGTTTAACAGGAACCTTGTGAACAAGTTTCCCAGAATAGTAAAGAAACATAACACATTTAGAATTCATAGTTTTTGTGATAGCAACATAATAGGATATTGATCTAAATGTAAATACTAATTTAACTTAATGTATTTCTTCTCTTTGACTGTGGAGTGAGATTTAAAGACAGACAGAATAGAGCAAGTTGTATAGTGCCAAAATTTGAGTTAGAAGGTGGAATTAATACCAGGTGCCTCTTCTGATGTGTAGATTCTGTACGAATACATGTAGAGTTTTTCTTTCCTTTGATCAGGGACACCTCCAAGGGAGGATAACAATCTGTAAAATAGTAAGTGTGGCATCTGAGGTTCTATCTCTTTTCTACATGTATACACAATTCTTTACCAGAGAATGTAGAGTTCCAACATTACTAGTAAAATTATTTTTAATCCATTAATAATTGTAATTCGTAGTTCTAGGTTTTCTAGGTCTAGAATTTCAAGTCTGGTGGCATAAGGTATTCTGAGTAGAGGAGTGTAGAATTCTTCTTGTGAAATATTTCTGGACTTTCTCAACTGTGTTAATATCAGATACGTAATGTGGGTTCCAGACTGATGAGCTGTATTTAAGTATCAGTCTAGCAAATGTTTTGTATGTTCTAGTTAGTAGTGTGATATTACCAGAGAAAAAGCTACGTAGGATTAGGTTAACAACTCTTAATGCCTTTTTGGCTATGTAGTTACAGTGGGCTCTAGCACTTAGATCATTAGAGATGAGTACTCCAAGGTCCTTGACAGAGTGGAATATCAACAAGGTCTTGACTATTCAACCTGTATTTTATTTTCTGATATATATTTTTTGTCAATATGTAGGACAGAGCATTTATTTGTTGAGATTTGAAGTTGCCATTTGTTTGACCATTCTGATACATAGTTGAGGTCTTTTTGAAGGGTAGTAGTATTGTCGGTGGTGTTGAATAGCTTTACATCAAATACATTTAAAAAGAAGATAAAACAACAGCATGAATATAATAGGTAGCAGAGAAAAAATAACTACTGAAGTACAGTGCAGGCAAGTATATATGTATAAAATTCTAAACAGAGAAAGACAAGCTTCTTTCACAATAAATGAAAATTTTGGGGGGAAATGGAGGCCAGATTTTGACATAGAATTATCTGCAGCTCCTTTTCTACCCAAAGGACAAAGCAGAGTGATTACCCATCTCTTCCCCTGAAGGAACGGGGAAGGGGAGTCATAGACACCCTTATCAGCAAGATCAAATGTGCATTCACAAACACACTCACTTTCTATAGCCTTACCCAGGAGAACAACAGAAACAGGCTTTTAACAGATTCTTCAACAGAGTGAAAAACCTAACAAAGGCTTCAGAAACATCTTAAAAGCATGTCAGGGAATAACAAAAGAAGAACAAAACAGTTTCAACTCTTTATGTATTGTGGAAGTGAATCCTGTATGGCTGTCTATAATATTAAGCATATATGCAATATATATGAAAAAAAAAACTTGGTAGTTTTTATCTTGCTATTTTTATTTTCATTTCAAGGTTGGGCTTTGATTCCATTTTACTAATTTTTATTCATCTCTGAATCTTTGATGGGTCTCAGGCTGTGCAAAACTCTAAAGTCTTATACCACCTTAACAGGGTATGCCATCATTTGCTACCTGTATATACGTATTTAAAATTTGAAATATTAAGGTATCAACTTAATTCATTATGTTTTATTCTCTGAATGCATTTACCACTTAAATGGCATCCTTGAAAGCAATAAAAATGCCTTTCACAAGGATAGGGCATAACTGATAGAATAGAATAGAATAGAATAGAATAGAATAGAATAGAATAGAATAGAATAGAATAGAATAGAATAGAATAGCTTTAGCTTTATTGGCCAAGTGTGATTGGACACACAAGGAATTTGTCTTGGTGTAAATACTCTCAGTACACATAAAGAAAAGGTACATTCGTTAAGAATCAAGAATCATAATGTACAACACTTAATGATAGTCATAGGGTACAATCAACAATCAAATCATACTAGGAAACAGTCAATATAAATCGTAAGGATACAAGCAACAAAGTTACAGTCCTACAATCACAAGTGGGCGGGGATGGGTGATAAGGAGTGATGAGAAGATTAACAGTAATAGTAGCGTACACTTTGTAAATAGTTGAACAGTGTTGAGGGAATTGTTTGTTTAGCAGAGTGGTGACTTTCGGGAAAAAACTGTTCTTGTTTCTAGTTGTTCTGGTGTGCAGTGCTCTATGGCGTAGTTTTGAGGGAAGGAGTTGAAACAGTTTATCAACTGCTTATCAACAGTTTATCAACAGTTTATCAACAGAATTAATATCCCCTTCCTTGCCATAATGAATACCCAAACATACTACTGCTTCATTGAATAAATTAGACAAATGCATATAAAACAGTCTCTTTAATGTTCAAATCTGTGTTAGTGAAATTTCCAAATGAATTCTGAACACCTAGTATTAAGAGAGCAAACTATAGTATAATGCTGGGATTGAACCACCTATCAATAACTACTGTTGTCCTTTCTACTTATTAAAAAAAGCTTGACTCTAAATATTTTTTTTCTTCTTGCTTTACTAAAATTTCTAAAACCTAATTAATGTTGCAACTGCAGCAATTAAAACATTCTAGGCAGCTCAAGGTAACTGATCAAAATCACAATAATTTTTAATCTGCCAATAACAATAACCAAGAGCAGTAATATTACTCTATATATATATGTGTTCTGTCTCACTTTTCTTCTTTCCCAAAAGATGAAAGAATACAAACTCACACAAACACAGGCAGGCAAGCTGGCTCAGACTTCACAGAGTTAATTCTTTGGAACTGATAATATCCTTGGCATTCCAACACACTCTGCCTGCCAAGTCTGAACTGATAACAAATAAAAATCTACTCACAGAAAATTACAAGACAGTCCACAAAAATCATTCACGAAGAAAATCTGAAGTAAGATTAAACTTTGTCCCGTACAAAGTTCCAGCTGAAAACACACCCACTTTTATCCCCCGTGGGGTGTGGCTCAATGACTCAGCTCACTCTCTGACCCTCCCACACCTCCTACATTGCTGCTCATGTTTCTCCCTACAACACTGCTTAGGATCAAGGGAACACTCTTCCTCTTTACTCCCTGTCAGGGGCTGCTCCGATATGCCTTCCTCCTGATTAATCTCAGGCTGTTCCTCTCGGTTGTCTGATGAAACCTGAGGCATTATCAGGGAGGAAGGCATTGCCAGAGAGGAAGGTCCTGGGGAGGAAGGCATTCCCAGTTCCTCCTCCTCATCTTCCAGGTCTTCTTCCTCTGACAGCATAGGCTCGGGAATCGGGGCCATGAGATATATATATGATTTTTTTCAAACCTCTCCCCATTTGTTGAACATACAGAATATGCAAGAAAACAGTTAAATAAATAAGAAAAAATCATCTTGTGTGAAAAGAAATCCTTATTATATCATGCATAAATAAACTGAAATTATTTGGTCTCAACTATGACACTGTCTATCAGTTCAGATGATTTCAAACACTGAATAGACAAATCCATGGAGAATCAGTTGTCCCAAAAAAGAAAAGAAAAGTGATATTTAGACCAACCACTGTTATTTTAGAAATAACATGCCCTAAGTACAATTAAGAAAGAGGTCTAATGGCTTGGATCGATCTTGCTGGGCATTTATGACATAGGACACTGGACTAGATGGATTTCTTAAAAAAAATACAAAGAATTAATTCTGATAATCGATTTCATTGGAAAAGACTGATTACTAATCTCTTGTTCTTTTACTTGGCTTGGACTATTGCTTTTTGAAATTTAACTCTGTCTTTCTTCAAAGATCTTTTCTTTCTATCTTTCATTTAAATGCTGCGATATTTAAGTAAAGATTATGGAATCATCTTGGGAACCACTAGAGGGTGTGTGTGTGTGTGTGAGAGAGAGAGAGAATCAGAAACCTGAATATGAAAAAAACAATAAAAGCAGAACTAAACAATAAAAGAATAGATAAAAGGATATTAGTAATAATAGAGATAGCTTACAAGTTCATGAGAATTTGAAAAATAAGCAAAGGAATAGGGAAAAACTTCAGCGGATATAACTTGCTGGATAGTACCTTCAGAATACAAGAAGCATTATTTCTTTGGTGTGGGTAAAATTGACTGAAATCATAGGATTCATGAAATTATGGAAAATCTAGCTTGCTGTCCGTAATAGATACACTGAAAGAGATTAGCAGCAGTCAAAATTATACCTTTTTTAAGAAAGCATTTTCTCTTCTTGAAGCAGCTGAGTAAATTTCAAAGGACAAAGCTCAACTTGCTTCAACTATTTTCTTTTCATTGATGCATAGATTCTATGAGATTTGAAACTGAAAAGAAAAATGTGTTCATCTTAAAGCTATATTGTATAACTATAAATATTTTTAAAATAAACTGTATTTTCATTGAATGATAAGATACAATCACTATGTCCAAAGGATCTCTTCTCCCTACGCAAAGGAAAACAGAATAATTTTGGCATCACTTTTTCAGAATAAGAAAAAAGATTGAATTAGGATATATATGAAAGCCTATTAAAATTAAATTATTTAGAGATCCTAACCAGAATAGAAAGGCAAGATTTACAATTGATCAAGTACAGAAGTATGTCAACTAGTGAAATTTTAATGTGTTAAACGGTAACACGATAAAAGCCAAAGAGCATTCAATTCTTCCATACGAAGAATTCCATGGCTATACGATTATCATAAGAACTTATTTATGTGCTTTTAGTTTCATTAGACTTTTTTCTAAGACAGACTATTTTTAAATATGTGCCATTTCATTACAGAATTTTTTTTATTGTAATGAAATAACTCAAATTTAAAAATAGGCATTTAGAAGGCACAAATTCCTCTGCCCCATAACTACTGGTGTGGATTATAAAGTAGATTAATAGATCATTAGAAAATTACTGTCATCTGCCTGCAATCTCCACTGATATTGAGGAAGGTGGGAATTAGAGGGCATTAAAAAATTTTCCCTCAGGTATAGAGCCAGAACATTGAAATTTCCTTGAATTGAAACATCTTATGGTTTAATATTCATTAACCTACCTTGTGGTGTTCTGTGTGCTTTACTTGGTTTCTCTACTTTAATTATATAAGCCACCCATGGTCACACTTTGTGAATATTTAAATAATCAAATAAGATCTAATATATTATCAGCATATGATTACAATTTAAATTCAGTGCAGTCACTTTTATGCCCAGAATGTCCTTCAGTTACTTGATAAGATAGACCAGTGGTTACATTATCAAGTTATAAATATGAGGAGATAAAGACTTTTTAATAATGTCTGTTTGTAATCATATTTCCTAAAGTATTAAAACATCATATTCAATTTAAAAAGAAATCCATATTTGATCACAATATAAAATTTCAAATATACAATATCAAAGGCATTTTCCATGCCAACAAAACCACTGCTTGCTCTTCTATCTCAAATCTTAACCCTAGATTTGGAGCACTTTTATGAAACTGGATTTTGCAGGATAGAAAATGCAAGTAACAGAATCTGTGGTGCTTACACCAGAACAAATTTTGGGCATCAATATTTAACAAGGCCCAAATTTTTCACATCAATGTTTAAAAATTTAATAAGGCAGAACCAGTTTGGTGAAATGTTTAAGGCATCAGGCTAGAAACTGGGGTACCATGTTGTATCACCTTGGGCATAATGCCAGCTAAGTGACCTTAGTCCAGTCACTTTCTCCCAGCCCTAGGAAGAAGGCAATGGCAAACCACTTCTGAAAAACCTTGCCAAGAAAACTGCAGGGACTTGTTCAGGCTGTCTCCAAGAATCAGACGTGATTGAAAAAATAAATTAACAATAAGATGGCAGGCCAGTTAGTACAATTATTACAAGACTTCAAAATCACATCTATATAAGCTTCATTAAGGAACTTTTAAAAATCATTCAGAAAAGCATAACTGAATCTCCAGTAATATAGGAAACAAAATATTTAGTATATGCCTGGTGGCTGAGGTGCTGAAATGTTGGGGAAACTTGAGTTCCAGTCCTTTTTAGGCATTAAAGCCACTTTGGATCAGTCACTCTCTTTTGGTCCTAAGAAGAAGACAATGAACACCAACTTCAGAAAAGAGTACTGCATAAGTTTATCCATATAGTTGCCAGAATTGAAGACTGATTCAGAGGCACCAAATTGCTGTTTTATCCTCAGTCCCTATTTATGGGACTGATAGTCTTTGAATATCTTGCCAGAAGGATACCAGGACCTACATTTCATAAACTAATAGGACAAATCAAAAGCTGAATTTGATTTATGTATAAGAATAAATTTAATTGAAATGAAATATAACCAATTTGAATATTCTCCCATTGCATACTCAATAATTTAGCTCCTTTTAATACAGCATTGTCTGCCATGTAACTCCACTGAAGATTTCTTGGCAAATGCATCTAGGTTTTGGGAAGTGGAAGTCTGATCTAAACCTTTGAATTATGAAGACATCACTACAGTGCAACTAAAACAGCACCTAATGACATGGGTAAATATAGTACTGCTTAGACAGCAACTCTTGTCAATCGCCACAGAAATATTCACTTTTGTAATACAGTATATTCCTTTTAGGGCATTGCTTCTATCAAGAAGCAGACATCATAATCAAATCTCTGCAGAGGGACACAACATTGGAGAGAATAAAATTAAGGGAAGTCCTGGGGGAAGCTACTGACACAGTGTTTCTTAACTCAACTAATTTGATAGGAAAGACTAGAAACAGGAAAGCCACTTCTGAGAGACTGGCATACCAGCATTCTTGCCACCACAATGCCATACAGACCAGTCCTCGCAGGGTTGATCTGATAAGGACCCTCTAAAGTTTCCAGTGTATTTTTGCTTACCTCTTTCACTCTGTGGAACATTTTAATTAAATTGACCTCCATCACTTAATCAGACATTTTCCATTAGGACACATAAAAGACCTTATCCATTTCATCTAGGCACTTGACTAAGTCCCTCCAATCATTTAAACTTAATTACTAATAGATGAAAAATTACTTGTCTAACATAATTCCTGTCAAAACAATTCTAGATAGAGAACTAATGTGAATTCCCAGGGAGATATTCTTACATTCTAAACAATGTTCTTTGTGCAGTTTAAAGGAGACAGGAGGGGGGAAATCTGAAGTTTTCAACTTAGAAAGTGACTTCTTGTGCATTTTAACAGAGGTAAACATGGATCAAGTATCAACAACACTGGAAGAAGCAATATTTTCAGTGCACCATATGCTTCATGTGGCATGCATGTGCATATTTTTTTGACTTGTTATACACTCCACAGATGGAAACCAAAGTCTTTGACTTGCTAGATGGTTGACATGCTTCTTTTTAATTAAGGAAGATGGTCCTTCTTGCACTTTAATAGGTAAATAATCTGAATTTATCTGCACCAATTTGGTGTTAGCTAGCATACCTTCTGTATGGAAAGCTTTAGGAACAATTAACTTCATAGAAACTTGCACCAAAGTTCCCCCTTGAAACTGCCTCATGGAATAACAGTGGTACCTTTTAAGATGAAAAGAAGCAGCCATGTTGCTTTGATCTGCATTGGAGCCTCTCTCAGCCTTTTCCTCATAGTGCATGCTCTAGGTAAAGGCTGAGAAGGGTATTGCTTAGCAAGTGTTGCAGCAAAAGGCTGGAAGGCATCCCAGAGTTGGCTACAAGGAATCCTAAAGGATTTCCAGAAGCCGGCTGGACCCAGAGAAGGATATGCTGAGAAGGTCCAGCTGAACCGGCTGCACAGAATCTTTCTGCATCTACTAAGGGGTATCCAAACTTGGTTGTTTGAGGAATTTTGGGAGTTCTCCATAAGTCTTAAAGTTGCCAAGTTTGAAGACCTCTGTATGAAAGCATCTATTGCAGGCAGTGAGCCCAAAGCCCCCTTCAATATATGAAAAGTTTTGACTAGTGACTATGGCAGCCTGAATGACTCATTTCCCCAAGACACTGTCCAAGCAGGGAAACAGTCAAAAAGCAGTCAATGCAGGGCAATTGCTTCAATCCCTATCTGCTTGTTGAGAGCTGCTTAATCTTATGGCTGGTACAGAGGGATTGGATGGATTTCACTACAGGAAGGGGGAAAAAATTCAACAATTTCTTAAGGGCAAGATTTCCCTTGGACCTGCTGCAATGGAAAAAAGCAAATAGAATGAATTCTCCCATAATGTTTTCCCTTGGAATTTAATTAAAACCTGGGAAGCCAAGGACGCTGTTGGAGACAAGACTGTACACAGAAAATTAGAAGATTCATTTCATATATATGCCATGGACCAGCTTGTAACAAAACAATGCCATGTTTTATGAAGCAATCTCTTTGAGGCATCCTCATGACTGGCTGAGAAATTCTAGATGTTGAAGTCCACACGCTTTAGAGTTGCCAAGATTGGGAACCCCTACCCTAGAGGATGAGCATAATTCATTCAAAACCTTTCCCAGGTCCTGTATGTTCATATACACACAGATATAACATTTCGATTGAGACTATGAGTGAAATGGCTGCTCATGTATAAAAATATGTAGACAATCTCAGAAAGGTTTGGAAGCAGCTATGCCAACTCTTCTGGAAGATGTAGATGTCTTAATGCCAATTCAAAGAAGGATGTTTCATTTGTACCAACTTTCTGATCCTCTGTTCTGGGAGCTTTGGACAGTTGTATCCTATACTATTACATTAAATACTGCATTCTTCATTCCTGTGTTCCTGTTTTCATTCCTCTGATCCTGTTAGAGTTATTAGGGTAACTTTAGAAGAACAATATAAAACTGGGTCAGAAGAAACAAAGAACTTCCATAATACTTGATGTTCAAATGATGGTAGGGGGAGAATTACAAAAGGGAATACGATTCTCAACTATGTAATCAAAGCTATTACTTTTTTAAAATGCAACATGTGTAGAAAAATAGAGTAGGGCTTTGATCATATAATCTTGGCTATTTTCTTGAGTTTGGACTCCAACTATGGATGCTCTTGGGTGACTTTCTAGGAAGCTGGAAACAAGTATTTGGAACAATCTGACTTGTGTGGATAAATTCATCTGATCCATGATTTGGTAAGAACTTAACCAATTCTGCAGATTTCTTCAAATGTATAATGAAAAGCATTTTACAGGAAAAGGAGACCTGGCAGATTTGTCTACTTAGACACACCCTTTGAGTAATTTACTCAGAGGTCTGGATTTGAACTGCTGAATGTTTAGCCATGTGTAGGGTAGCACTATTGTCTGACAATCAGCTCATCTTTAACAGTAAGCAGTTTGAGCCTCTACATGATGGGAATAGTTATCTCTCTTGCATTTGGTAGGTATAAATTATGGAACATTTTATTTGGTTAATTTTTTAAATAAAAGCTTAGAAAAAAGTTCTTCATAATGAAAACTGATCAATTAAGCCACCTGTATTTTCAATTGTAAATCCCATGAAATGTAATAACTTTACATTGTTTTTGAATAAGCATAGATAAATGCACGATATTAGTTCTTTCTCCTTGACTTTTTTTTTTCACATCTGAGTTCTTTTCTCCAGTTTCCATATAAACTGTAGTTTAAAAAAAAGGTGCAAGTATTTTCTTACACTTTTTCTTTACACCTTTATATTTCCCAATATCTGCTCTTTGCAAGCAATTCTCCAACATGAAGTTGTTGTTAACAATGTATTCATTGTTATGCTCATCTTCTCCAATATGTAAATTATTGTGATGTTTTCTGTTTACAAATCTTCTTCTGAAAAACAGAAAATAGCGATTGTCAACTGATATCAGTGTTTTGATTCATACAATGGTTAAGAACATTAGTTAATATTCTTCACAATAGAAAGAATCTCACCCTTGCTTACTCATCTTTGAAATTACTTTTTTTATAGTGTATTCCTTATGAGTAGGGAACTGCTTTCTAGAAAATCAAAATTCAGCACCTGTTTTAATAAACAGTGATACTTTGCTTGCATGGCTTGGTTTTAATTTTGGCTCATGAAATAATCCCAAGAATCTGCCCTTTCTATGAAATCTGCCTATGCTACATAACCACAGTATAATTCTGCTTGGATATTTATTATCCTTAGGATGAGATGATACAAAAAATTAGAATAAAAAAAAGCAACTGGAACAATTTTCAAAGATGCAAATTCGGGCTGCAAAAGTTTGAAACCCCAGAAGATGCATTCTTTCCAATAAGAAATCCATTTTCTCCTTCTCTGTTATGATTATTGATTATCAAACAAAAGACATACCTGGTTAAGCTTTAAAAAAATATACAGATAAATGTATACCAGATGCTCTTTTTCCTGCCTTTATTTTTTATTGTGTTACATAAAGATTCGTAATTCAGCCTCTTCTTCCTGATGATATCTGCACACACTATGATAATGAACTTTAATTTCTCACTTGTTTGAAAAATTAATTTAATCTTAACTTAATTTATTTAATGAACCTTGCCTAGATGAATTAGGTTTCAATTAGATTTTGATTAGAGTGAGTAAGTGAGAGATGGCCACAGAGGAGAACAAAACAACTCAGAGGGTGACACAACCTGGGAGGAGGGGAATGGAAACAAAATAGAGAAATTAAAAGAGGAGCTGACTGTCTTGAAGTACTTTCCATATTTTAATGATGGTATGCCTGACCATTTACTGGACAAAGTTTTTCTTTAATGTTCATATCAAATTCAACTGGAAATGCCAAAAAAATACTCTGGCACTGTGCTGTTAAGGAAAAAATATTTATTTCCATTTCAACTTTTCCTCTCAGTTTGATGTATCTCAAACATAAATTATCTGTCCTATGGAGGTGGGGGGGATATGTTTCCTTTTTTTCTTTTTTAATGAGTATATAGATACATATATGCAGTTTGTAACTTCATCTTAATTATTTTACTTTTTTCAATAGGTCTGCATGAATTTAAGACTTTTGCAATTTTATTTTGCATGTTTCCCCATTACTATAGACAGGGCAGGATCTAAGCTACACAAAGTAGGCATCAGGAAAGGGATAGCAAATTTTATGGGGTGCTAAAATTGTCGTCTTTCAAAAACACAATAAAAAGCAGCAAGTAGTAACAGCAAATTCTGTGAGTTAGCATGTTCCCTCAAAGGTTTAATATAACCTTGCAATATAAATAGGGTAAACATGTCTGGGTTTGAAAATTAGGGTTGTAATGTTCAAAAACTTGAAGAAAAGAAGAAACGAGAGGATGCCTTTTTGAAATTCCTAGCAAAATTAGAAGATGAGCCAAACCGTATACAGTGCCAGAACAAGACTCTACCTAGAGCACAAAAATGTCTAGATCTAATCCTGGCTACAGATTTATCAGCTTTTATGTAAAAGTTTATACAAGAATTTATTGCATAGCTTTTATGCAAAAGCTAATGTGCCATTTTTTGCTAATATGCAAAATGTAATTTTTCAGTCATAGTAGGTCTGAACATCACTGTTTTAAAGCTAGATAGATGTCAGACAAATCAGATAAAATCTGTAAGCCTAATTGCTTCTTCTGCAGAAGATTTGTATAAGTCTTTTTTAAATCCAATATTTTAACTTAAGGAAATTACTTCCTTCCTATGCTTTTTGAGGGTATTTTCAAAATGTTATGGTTTTGAAGCAAGAAAAAAAGATTATGATTTTTTTGTTTTTGCCTAGGTTGATAGCATCAAAAACATTTATTATTTTAATTTGGATTTTATGATGAAATCATTTATTGTAGAACAGAAAATATATTCAAATTCTTCAAGTATAATCTATTTACTGTATATTACAGATAATGCCATCTTTGTTTCCCCTCTACCTCTTTATAAACATGTTTATCTGTTAAATTCATTTATACACACTTAGAAGGAAAGAGATACTATATGAATAAAACCATTAAGCTCTACTTCCTTGTAAAGCCTTCATAAGCTTTATTTTATATTTATATTAAGTTTTTTTTCCAGAAAATCTGACAGGAATCTTCTTACTTCATGTAAGAGTGGGTAGAATAGGTCTTTGGTTTTGGCTCACTGTTGCCACTGCCCAATCTTAGTGAAAGGCCTGCAAGACACAACTCAGCCATTCTTTCCCATTTTAAATAGAATAATTAAGAAAGCAGTAGAAGTAAGATTCATTATGCAAAGTTCTATAGTATCTGGGTGGATTTATTGTTACCAATAAAGGAGAATATTTGTAGCTCAAGTCTGAAATCAGTCCTTGGTGCTCTCTGATCTTGATTGCTTTTTTGCAGATGTTTCATTATCCAAACATTATCAGTGCTAGTAGGACGTGGAGATTTCTCTAATTTTATATTTTAGTGGCTTCCTCTGTCACTGTTGGTAGGATGGTCTTGGTAGTTCTTTGGCTGGGCTTGTTAGCTTGTTTGTCAGTTCCTTTATTGGGGTATTGCTGATCTGATGTTACTCTTGTTGTTAATCTATGTTCATTTGGGTGTTAATTGTTGGTGGGGATGTGTTTTGATTCTTTTGTTCCCTTTTTAGTTCTTGATTGTCCCTTATGAACCAGGCTGTTATGTAGTCCTTAGCCATGTCTTCCAACTTCCAACATTTTGATTCTCACCAACTCATGGTTGACTCAGCCTTCCAGTCTTCCAAAGTCAGTAAAATGAGGACCCAGATTGTTGGGAAAAATATGCTGACTCTGTTAAAAAAACAAAAAGAAAAAACAAACCTTAGAAAAGCCCTCTCTAAGTGTATATAAGTCTAAGTGTCAGGTTTCCAAGTGATGAAATCCATTTAAAAAGAAAAGTACAAAGTCCATCTTCTAAAAAGATTTCTTTTATTTAGGAAAGCATCAAATTGGCAAAGTCCATGATAATTCCAGATCTGACACAACCGGGAATTACCCCACAATATTACAAATTAGAAACAACCCCAAAAGTCACATTCTCCAACAGAAGTAATTCAACGTTGCTTGATGTCATAAATCTCCACCTCAAGGGGCCCAAGCAAGGACAGCTAGTTTTCCCAAGGGAAGGATAATCACCCAGCCACAACAACTCTCTTTATCTCCATTCCTCCCCCCCTTAGGAATGTGACAAGCCCGAAACTCTTCCCCCCATGACTACCACAGATAAAGTAAGAAAAAGACTATATACTAAGACTAACTAAAATGGCTAGACTTAAGTCAATTTAAATTTTTTATAAAAAAATTATTTTTTTTTAATAAAAAAAAAAAAAAAAAAATTAAAAAATAAAAAAATAATAAATAAATAAAAAAAATTTTTTTTATAGGTAGGTTTTTTAAATTTGGGGGTTGGGGTGTGGGGTTTTATTTTTATTTTTTTTGTTTTTTTTATTTTTTTTTTTTTTTTTTTTTTTTTTTTTTTTTTTTTTTTTTTTTTTTTACTTTTTTTTTAGGGGTGTATATAAAACCATCTTCCTTCCTATTTTCAATCCTATTTTGTTTAGATCTTGTACACTAAGTGCTGTTGCTATTAATGTTTTCAATAAAGTAGGAAGGAAAATGTAATAGGAAATGTCTTACTATATGTGAAGCATGAATGGAAAAACTTACAATTCTCCAGCTATTGCTAAAGTTTTTGGGGTTTGGGGAAGTTACAATCTGAAAGCCCATTAGTGCCATCCAACATACAGGTACAGAGGCTTCCTTCCATTTTCCTATATGACTGTAGGTATGCAGACAGATATGGGGAAACTCTGCATTAACTGTGTAATACTCATCTCAAGAGAAACACTGCTCACTGTTTTTCTATGTGGAAAAATAAAGGAATGATACTCTGAACCACCTAGGAGGATAGAAATCCAGTTAATAAAAATATTATCTCTCCAGCTTTTCATCCTTGAATGACAACTGAGCATGAATGTGTCAAAGATACAACTCTATCTCCCTTTCATCATTGAAAGTGATCTTGTGTTTCCTGTTTCTGTTGAATATGACACACATTGAAGCATGACCTACTTTTAATTGTCTAGAAAATAGACAAGAGGTTGTTCATTATTGAAGTAGAAAACTCTATCAAAGCTACCAAAATACAAAACAACATCTTACTAACCTTTCTGAATGCTTGCTACATGTCACTTAAAAAAATGTATTTGCTATTTCTTAGTTGAAAAATAACAAACACATTTTTTTTCACATACTTCCAACCTCTCCCATCCTTTAAGGTTCTTTCTTTAAATATTCTAATTAAGTTTTTATTAAAGGTGCATTTTTATACAGTGTTTTGGCTACATTTAGCATATTTTCCACAATCTGAATATAAAACAAATCCAAAAGTTGTGTACTTTAGACAATGTGACACTTATGTTCTATATTTGTGTCTTGTCAATAATCTGGATCACTGAGGTATACATTTGTTATTTTCTCTCACAGTTGTCTAATATATTGTGTGCCCTTAACAAAGGTCTTCTTCATATTTTGTATAATGGAACTTTCTCCCTTGGTGAATATGACTACCAATGAATTGTTGAGAGTTTAAACAGTGTATGGAACCTAAAATAAATGTATTCCAAATTTAAATGACTGCTGAGAAATACTTAGAAGATTTTCAATACTTTCTCCCCTTCTCTCTTTTTCTCCACATATAGCAACAATTACTACCTCATGTGTATAAGGTACTTCCAAATCTGAAAAACGAATTTCAGACTTTCAGACAATAAAGTCATTTTTTCTAGGTTAGTAGTATGGAACAATCCTTCTTGCTCAGTAGTTTCTTGAAATTGTATACCATAAACATTTCAAAAGAAAGGACAACAAAATCCAGTGTGAAACCTACCTAAGATTTTTGCACAACTTAGGAGGCTGATCAACATAAAGTATTATCTAGCTTCGTTGCTCCTTCTTCATCTCCTTTTTTAAAAAAACCTATTTTCTTTAAATACACCAGTAATGGAGAGGAAGAAAAGGAGAAGGAATCACCTGTCTGTCTGGGCAATGGTTTGCATTGAGCCAATGAAGATACAAAATTGTTGCAGCAGCAATGAAATACATTTCTCAGGTTGGGTTGAGTAGAGTTACCCTGCACAAATGTCTCCTAAAAGATGGAGCCTACAGATTCCACATTGTAGGGAGCCTTCCTAACATCCTGAAACTCCCTGAAATTATCTGTAGATTTTTCCTGATTTTTAAAAGCTCTAAGCTATTATTAGTTGCCACAGCTAGGATGATAAATGTTTTTACACTACCATGTACTTTGCTCAGAAAAGCAGTGAACATTTCTTTTCTATTACAAAATTCAAAACTGTGCTTTCCATACTAGAAGTCAAAATGAGATGTAAAAAGGGAAGCTACAGTATAAGTTATCTGTCCAAATGCTATCATTTTATTCATTAATATAAATTAAATGTATGCATGCAATTTATATAGATTCAAGAAGTATGTAACCAAATGATGTTGTGAAAATGTGGAATTAAAGCTCTAGTTTTATTAATATGTAATTGCATGTTCAATAGAAATACAATAACATGAAGGACTGTAACTGCTAATTCAACTTGCATTTTCTTCATCTCTTCTTTTCTTTTCTTTTAGCTGTCAAAACAAAACACAATTTACATTAAACCTCACAGTCAAAATAGGATTAATTTATGCTCAGATCTGCTGTGAGAATATATGTTTAGTAAGAGTTAGGTCTACTTCTCCCACTTACTACATCTTCATCTTTCCTCTTTTCTAGCTGTCAAAACAAAGACAAATTACATTAAACAGTACAGTATAAATAGAAAGGAATAGAACTGAAACAAAGTGCATCTCATGGAACCAATGGTAGTAAATTTCAGTGTTTGTTCACCTACATCTTACCCAAGCTTTGATTTATCATATTGGATTTTTTTTTCCTTATGAAACAACATAGAACATCAAACTTAACTTTCGTTTCCCCTGTATACACTTCAGACTTCTTGACCTGGAATGTACACAGCTCTGCTTTGTATCAAACTAGATCAGTCATGCCAGGACACATCTGATCAAATGTAAGAAGATGCAATGGAGGATGACTGGTTAAAGCTGATGCAATGTGATGGAGTATTTCAAGTGAAAACTGAACATAGCTCTCCTAAACTTGCATTTTGGATCATGCTTTTTTAGTAATAATTTTTTTGATCTTTTTGATATATTTCAACAAAAGACTTGCATATAGTATTGCTGGTAGAGCCTATGTATTTATGGATGCTCAGTAAACTATCCAGGTTGCTACCATCAAATATAATCAAGAATTATATTACAATCTAGCTCTCTTGTAGTAATAGCCCTATGGAATGCAGTAGTAAGGTCAGTTGCAGGATCTCTTGCATAAACTAGAATTAAATAGAATTAAGAACACTTAAACTTACCAAAGAAATAGTATTTCATAATCGATGAGGTAGATATTGGAAAGGTATCCTACCTAAATTGAACTCTGTAATCATGCCAACTAAATGCTAAAATAATACTATTTCCCTTAAATTGTTTGTTTTCAATTTTAAAAAGAGGAATTGGATTATTTGTGATGTCTTTCTCTGGTTTAAATTTAAACTTTAGTTTGTTTCTCAAGTGGGGCATCTTCAAGGAGGTTGAATAGCACAACAGTCCAAGTGCAATAAAAGTGTATTGCTACATTTATATCCAGGAATTTGAGTTGTAGCTTACAGGAATCCTCTCCAGTCTAAAAATCCTGCCGTTAAAGGCCAAATCAGTTTCTGATAAAAGAGTCAAAGAATTAATTCTGCATGAAAGCATTGACCCAACAAGCACTGTAGATGCCTTACTGACAGAAGAGTTTATCTCTTCCAAATATGTGTTTATTGGGGTAAGATTGGAGGCAGGAAGAAGGCAGGTGCCAAGTTCTATAGGAATTTCACTGATCAGCTATCTATCCAAAAACTATCATGGTGTTATAGGGGACAGGTCTTATCCACATTTTATTCTGCAGTTGAATTCATCCCTATATGTCTATTATAGCAAGATAAAATCATGAGAAGTTTTAAGAAACTAGGGGAATCTATTCAAAAGAGTTTTAAATAAACACATGTGATTCTAATATCCTTTCCCTTATTATTTATCACAATTATATGGTTGCTTATCTCACAATGGGTTGCATACACAATCACTGTACTTAAATGAGAAGTTATTTTAAATGGCAATTAAAAATGGCAATGGCAATGTTCTCATTCTGTGGCTAATGTTTTTAAAGATATTTAAAAACACTGTTCAATAAAATTCAGACAAAATCACTAAACTTGAACTGAATTTAGATATCACACTTGTCATACAGGCTTTATATCACAGAAAATGTCAACAGTTTATTATGGCCCCTTGCATTTAAATATATAGGTTAATAAAAAGTAAAACAGATATAAAAGGTTGTGCTGAACTAAGTTTTTAAAATAAACTTAGCAAGCAGGTTAACTGACAGCAACAATTTTCAAGCATATTGTGTTGGATAATATATCACTTGATAAGCTGAAAAGAAGTTTTAAACCATTTAGAGCATTACATGAAAAAACAGTAAATTACAGAAAATGTTGGATTTCAGGGAATGAGTGACTTTTCACTCTGAAAAGAAGACTACATGTCTAAAAAGATCATATTATACATCTTTTTTCAACAGGAAAGACAAGTAATGTTTAATATGATTTTTTAAAGATCTATTGTCTTCTTTTCAGGATAAAATGCTTCACAAAGCAGATTCTAAAACTCTAAAAAGCATAATCATCTAAAACACATGTTCAAAGTATAAAAGCAGTATTTCACAATAACAATATCTTTCGACCATAGTCAAGAATCACAGATCAATTTTTTAAAGATCCTCCTAAAGTCATTAAGAAAGGCAGAATACATTGCTTAATGAGAAAGAAAATCCAAATATGACCACAGATATACTCTTCCTGGTATTACTGTGTAAGTTGAACTGTCATGATGTACATCATTGTATCAGTTTAGACTACTGAATAGAACAGAATATGAGAAATTTGTCTCTGTTGCGTAAACCTTCAGTGTACATACAACAAAGTAATATAATAAGATACCAAAAGGAGAAGGAAAGATAAGAAGGATAATAGTAATACAGTTCTACTACATGGTTAAATACCCTATAAGACAGTGCAGTGGGAATTAGGTGTTTAGCAGAGGGATGGAATGGAGGAGGGGGGACACTATCTTTGAATCTAACTGTTTTGGCATGTAATGCCCTATAGCAGCATCTTGAGGGGAGGAGTTGAAATAGTACTACATGCAAATACAAAATCTATTCTTTTTTTTTCTATTAATAGGTATACTGGATTAAATCCTTGTTAAGTTGTGCGTCTGATGAAAACAGAGAATGAATGAATGAATGATTACCAACATGATGGCTATTGTTGAATTTTGGATGATTTTCAGTCCCATTCTGAGTTGAATGGGACTTAAGCTTTACCCAGGTGTTATTTAAAGCAAGAAACTTTAAACGGGGAGTGAGGTTTTACTAACTATCTCTCTAACATTCACATAACCAGCATCTTCCTTCTGATAACTGTGTTTACAATATTCCGATAACTGTGTTTATGACATCAAGGGTTCCAGAGATGGAAGGGCTTGAAACGGAAACAGCTACTCTACCAACAATTCTGGGCAACTGGGGTTCTTCTGAATCATGTAAAGCATTTTTTTAAGGGGCCAGTATAATATTTGGGGCATTCTACATTCTCCTAACCTATTTTAGATCACTTTTGTAAAGTTAGTTTACTCTTGAGAAAGCTGGCATATCCCCTTGGAAGGAGGGTAGAACGCAGATGTGATCATTCAACTACTGTATTTTCACTTTTTCCTTAGTAGTGGAATTTATATTCTTCAAAGGAAGCTTACACGCTTCTTTCCTCTCATTCTGGCATCAGGGTAAGAACATAGCTGGATGATTTATTTAAAGAGAAAAAATGTCACCCTAACCTAGGTTGCATTCACTTTTCAGCAAAGATAATGTTGCTAGAGCCCTCATTATTTTCACTAAATAGCATCTAAGCAATTATGCATGTCCTAGATGTATTTCCAGATATGTTTTTGAAATATATATTTTCCCTTTAATTCTAAATCCTAGAGACTATAAATAATTTTGTTCCCAAACTTGCAATATTTCTTTGGATACCTCAGATGCCGCCTCACATCGACAATATCTTGCCAAAGCTAATGAAGTTGTCCTCTTAGTAAAAAGTAACTTCAGCTAGTCCTCACTTCTTTGACACAGCTTAATTCCTCGTGTCTTCTAGAACATTTCCCAAGAGCCTTTGCCATTTGATTGTCCATTTGCAGAAAGTAAAGACTGCAGAAGATTATTGTCATAAAGGGAAAATAATAGAGTTCTATGTGATCAAACCATAGCAACCTGGCAATAAATTAGCTGAGGTCCAACAAAAATGTTTTTTGTTGGAAATGAAAGACAATGAGAGAAAAGAAAAAGGGAAGTCTTATGGATCTTGCAGAATTTAACTCGGGTAATCCTCTAAGTATGACAACACATATAGGGCCAAGGCAGGTAGAACAAAATAACACTTAGGATTCAAAGAAACATCTTAGGTACATGGATTAAAAAATATTTAATTAGGATTAAAAGATTTAATTTACTTTTAGCTACACATTTCCAAAGATGGCTGTTTTCTTCTGGTTGTCCAACTGTTCTCCAGGTTGGTACGTATTTCTTATCTGAAAGCAGCCAATGTGAGAAACTGGATCTCTCTTCATGAAGTAATCAAAATCAGAACAAAAACTTTTAATCCGAAGAAAGAGAGAAAGAAAGCAAATGAATGAATTCAGATAATTTAGGTTTCAAAACATGGTGAGACTTGTTATGATTTTAAATTTTGAACAAGGTTTGTTCATTGACCTTCCATTGGGTGTATATTTGCATTCTGCTTCTCAAAATGAATGGGTAAAAAAACCAATCCATACATTTTTTTTAAAGTGTCCTTTCTACAGGTAGTTAGTTAGTCCTTATACATCTGGCTTTGACTGTGATTCTTGAGCCATAATCCTAGTTCAGGGAGTATTAGTTCATAGATTATTGTCTGCTGAATAGACAAAGCCATTTAAAAAGCCACTTCTTTGCTATACAGTAGTAGACGTATGTTAAGCTAACCTGCCTGTGTGTTCACTGGCCTGGTTTATGTAAATGATGTGCAATCTTATATGCACTTCTTTTTTGAGAAATATGAATAGTGCTCCACTATTCATACCTATGAAAATACTGTATTTCTATAAGAAAGGACACATTTACTATAAATAGAAAGGCATATCTTACATTATCATATTTTTACAATTATGCTGAAATATTCATGAACATCTGGTTAATCACTTCATATAAGCAAGATCATTTATCCACTCATTTATCCCAAACACAAAGGCCCTCAAATCACTTGCTATTCCAGGATGGGCAGGATATAAACTAAATCTCTACTAATTTAGTTAATGAACTATATAGCTGATTTAGAATTGTTTAGATATCTTTAGCATTCTGGTAACATGCTTTTAACTCAAGAACTTTAAGCAATGTTCCTGTGTTCTCTAACATAGATAATTAGTCTAAGGGCCATTCTCAAATTATTATCATATATGGTGTGCTAATTCCAAAGTTAGAATTACTCAGGACAAATTACTTTTAAGTTTTTATTTAATTCTGTATAATGCAAAGGTATCTTGAGTGTTTATGAATCCTCTGATAATTTATGAAAGAATACTCAACAAATTTAAAAGCACTGTCTATGGAGATTCTCAGTCATCCAGGTCATGTTTGTCTCAAAGGTGCTTTTTCAAGAGACAACTGAACTTTCTGGTTTTCTTTGAAGACATTTCACTTCTCATCCAAGAAGCTTCTTCAGCTCTGACTGGATGGTGGGGAATGAAAAGATTTATATTCCTTGCATACAGTTGACCACTTGCATTCTTTTAGAGAGTTATTGAGGCCACTTGAAGATTTATCTGTTTCCTCAGAGTCACCTGAGTAGTGTAAATGGGTGTGGAACCTTCTTGGACCTGCTGAAAGAACTGTGTTGTAGATAGGAGATAGATGTTGTTATATCCCTCCTCTTTCGTGGAGAAAGGACTGTTCAGTTTTGACATTGATGGCCTCTTTGATCCCTCCCGAAAACCAGAGGTCCTCTCTGTCCAAAATGTGGATTTTCCTGTCTTCAAAAGTTTGCCCTTTGTCTTTTAAATATAGATGGACTGCTGAATCTTGTCTTGATGGGTTTGTTTTCCTATATTGTGCCATGCATTTATGAAGCGGTTGTTTTGTTTCCCCAATGTACACACCTGCATGTTTCACTGCATTCTACCATTCAAGAAAAGATTTTGGACAGAGAGAAAGAGGTCAAAGAGGCCATCTATGTAAAAACTGAACAGCCCTATCACAACTGGGGGGGGGGGATACAACCCCACCTATCTCCTATCTACAACAAAGTCCTTTCAGCAGTTCCAAGAAGGCTCCACATCCATTTTCACTACTTGGGTGACCCTGAAGACACAGTTAAAACTCCAAGTGGCCTCAGTGACTCCCTAAAAGAATACAAATGACCAGCTGTCTGCAAGGAATATAAATCCTTCTATTCCCCCACCATCCAGTCAGTGTGAAGAAGCTTCTTGGATGAGAAGTGAAATGTCTTCAAAGAAAATGAGAAAGTCCCATTGCCTCTTGGAACAAGCACCTTTGGGATTTAGAAATACTGTTTGTCCCAAGTTACTAGACAGTACCTTCTCTGGAAAATGACAACAAATAGGATCTGTCTGGGAATTGTCAATTGTCAGCAAGGAAGTCTGGCTAATTCTGTTCTGTTACATCTCTTTTCCCTACATTGAAAATAATCAGGCAGTGAAAACTAGCATATGGGAAGAATAATTGTGTCACCATTTTTTCTTTAACACATACAAACATGAGAAACACTGGCATCCTATTTATAGCTATTATTTATTTATTGTGGCAATACCATTTGCATTTATCTGTGGCTTAATATTGGATTCTTTTCTAGTTTAGTACACTGTTTAAGACGAACATAAGGATAAATATATTTTGGTAGAGAACTGCTCTTTTCCATTTTAAATGATGATTTTAAAAATTATACAGTTTTCTCTTGCAGAAGTGAAACTCAGCCTCTTGCCACTAAGCCAGAACAAAGGTTTCTCTCTTGCAAAAGAATGCACACAACATTGGTGTGTGAAAATAAATTATAACTTCAAAGTCTGAGGGGTAATTTTAAAAAGTCTACATTTAAAAATGAGACCTTTTCGGTACCTTGATGATTCAACTAAATTTCGGTCAATGAGCTATTATTTATTCATTGCTTAAATTCTCAATAAATGCAGATGCTACTTCTCAATTATGAAGTGAGGCTGAAAACAGCTTGTGAAGTGAGTTCCGGTTTTGCCAGGCTTCGGAGGCGGCGGGGTTTCGCGATCTCTGCGATCCCCGCCGTACTAGCCGTTCTTGGTTCCTCCGACCCAGACGAGTCTGGAGGATAAGGTTGCCCCGTAGAGGCAACCGAAGACAGGGAGGATCCGGATAGGGGGTTGGGGTGTTCGCAGACCCCTTCCCCACCCGGCACAACCTCCTTTTCTCAAGTCGGTCCAGCGGCGGTCAGCAATGGCCACCACAAAGAAGCCAGCAGCCGGACAAGATCGTGCTGGAGGAAGAAGGAGAAAGTTTTGAAGCGAAAGTTTTTTTGGCTGAACTGGGACTAGAAGATACATTTAATACCCTGAAATCTAAGATTTGGTTTTTTTTTTTTTTTTTTGAAAGATACTTTGTTTCCAGAAGAGATTTGCAAGCGGCGAGTGAAAGTGTTTAAAGTGAAAGTTTACTCTCCTTCCACATGGAATTAACAAATGAATACTGAAAATCCTACTATTTTACAAAAGGTAAAAATTTAAAGCTTCTTGTTATAAATGGGAAGGGAGAGGACAAAAGGAAAATTTATATTAAGATTTTGTTGAAGGAGATGCCTGGAAGATTTTGGAGATTGGAAGTTACTGTAATAAGAATTTAAAATACAGATTGGCTTTTTTTTCTCCCTTTGCAACTGATATTAACCCAGGAAGAAGGGAAGAACTTTGTGCTTTGTTTGGATTGTTTGATGACTTTGGGACTTTGGGAATTGTTTTAAGCTTGGAAATATCTTTGGCTGTTTTAAGAAGAAGAAGAAGAAAAAAAGAGGATTTACAATGACTTTATCTGCTGATGAACTGAGAGAGGAATATGGCAAAATAAAGAAAGACAATGTGGGAGAAATTTTTTGCTTTTTAGAAATGGCGCTTACTACTTATCAGCAAATACAACAACTGATGGAAGAAGAAGAAGAAGAAGCCATCTTTAACGAACCCCCAGAGTTGATTAAGAAAGGAAGGAGAAAGAGAGGGGAAAAAAAGGATATAAGACTTAAAAAAATATCTAAGAAAGTGAAAAATAAGATGCAAAATCAATACAAGGCTAGAAAGCAAAAGGAAAGAGAAATACAACAGAGAGGGGAAGTTAAGGGGGGGTAAAAAGACCAGATGGGATAAGACAGGGAGGAAGAAGAGGGGAAAAGGCCACAAGGGTATGAAACAAGATGCGAAAAAGAAATTGTTTTTCAGGGACAAAGGGTAATATAATTTTGTTTTAAAAGGATTCTGCAAGGTACATAAGATAGTATTGTAGTATTTGTATTAGAAATAGAAAATTATAATTTTATAAGACTTGAGTAAAGCCTAAAATATTAAATAATGGTAGAATTTAAGATTTAATAAAATATTAAAAGGAAGGTTTAAAATACTTAGTTTAAATATAGATTTTAATTGACTATTGTGTGGATGTTAGTATGAATATATTATTGTAATATTTGTTTTTGAAATAGATAATTGGAATGTTATGAGATTTAATGTTTAATTATATATTTAATTATGTTATGGATTTACTATTTTCTTTTTGTAAGTAGTATGTACTAAGCAGAATCAGATAGGGAACTTGGTGTTATCTTAAATGTTAATTTAGAGGTGCGATGGAAAGGCATCATACTTTGATTTGTGATTTCAGGAGAAATTCTTTTATTTTATTATGGGGAATGAGATAAATAGACAATTGGAAAAGAATGGACAAAGGATAGAAATATAATGATTTAAATTAAGACAATAAACAAAATAGAATTAAGAAGAGTGGAAAGCGGGGAGAAGTTATAAAGAAGACACAGAATGGTAATTAAGATAGGTAATGGCATATAAGATGAATATGAATTTAATTGAAGTCCATACAAAGAGAGGTAATCCGGGGCCAAACTACTTTTTTGAAAAAGAAGTTTTACTTTATGTGTTTTGTGAGTGTATGTTTATCTGAGATTTAATAAAACCTTGGAGGAAAGCAGGAGGAGAATAATTGCAAACAAGACAGAGGGAAATATGAATAGGATGACTAAATTTAAAGAGAAGAAATGAGAGTGTTAAAAGATATTTAAGTAGAAATGGGATATATTAAAATCACACTGTATAAAATAATGTATTATCTGCCTTGTAAAAATTTACAAGGGAAAGAGGTTTAATGTCTACAAGGTTTATGTTTTGTTTGTCTTTAAAAATTAATAAAATTTGTTTCAAAAAAAAAAAAAACAGCTTGTGAAGACATTTGCTAGGCATGTACTGAGGCTTCTTCTAGCATGTAGTGACATAAAACAAACAAACATAAAGATGGCCACTTTGTTTCTGTCTTCAGAAGCAGATAGGTCTAGCTTCAGAAGGCTTTTCAAAAGGATGCTTCACTCAAAGTTTTACAAAATTGAACCATTCCCTTTGAAGCTTTTAGAAAAGTACCCAACCTTGAACTGATTAAATGAGGGGAAGAACGTGCTTGTTTTCTCCCTTCCACCAAGCCTTGCCAACTGTTATGAAAAAATAACAACTCTCCTAGTCTTTTAAATCAGGGGGTCGCCAACCTTTTGGACCTCAGGGACCACCAAACTCATAATTTTAAATCCCAGGGACCACTAATATGAATTTTGACTGACAGTGGCTTGCTGACATTGGTGGGAGAAAGAGAGAGAGAGATCTGATCTAACCTCTCTTTCTCCCCCCCCCCCCCCACATACACACAAACACACAGAGGCAGAGATGGAATTCAAATTTCTTAACAACCAGTTCTTGGGCGTGGCCTAATTTGTGGGTGTGGCTTGGTGATCATGTGACTGGCTGGTCATGGCTTGTATGTAAATATTATAAATATTTATGTAATTATTGAATTTTTTATAAAAAAAGAGCAACTTTTACCCAAAAGCAGGCAAAGCAGGCAGGCAGATTGAGTTGCTCACAGAATCACAGATTCAGAGATCTATCGTTCTGCCATTGGCTACCTGAGTCTGTCACATAAAATTTACTTGCAAGCAAACTCATAAAATTTGCTAGCAAGCAAACTCACAAAATTAACTCACAACACACCATGTATGTAAATATTGAAATTTTTTATTTTTTAAAAAGTGCAACTTTTACCCAAAATCATGCAAAGCAGGCAGGCAGGCAGATTGAGTTGCTCACAGAATCATAGATTCACTTAGAGATCTGTGTTCTGCCATTGGCTATCTGAGTCTGCAACTGAATAATAGAACCTTCAGTCCTAAGGGAGGTTCAGAAGATTTAAAGATTTAAAGATCCAACGATTTCCTGCTTTCTAGCTAATCTAAATCTCCCGGCACAGCAGAACAGCTGATGGTCGGGGTGGGGGAAGGAAAAATAGAAGAAAAAGAAGGAGGAGGAGGGGGAGGAGGAGGAGGAGGAGGAGGAGGTGAAGAAGAAGAAGAAGAAGAAGAAGAAGAAGAAGAAGAAGAAGAAGAAGAAGAAGAAGAAGAAGAAGAAGAAGAAGAAGAAGAAGAAGAAGAAGAAGAAGAAGAAGAAGAAGAAGAAGAAGAAGAAGAAGAAGAACTTTATTGTCATTGTACAAGTACAACGAAACTGTGGATGCACCCCAGCAATTGTTCACAATACAATAAAACCAAAGCACTTAAAAATGAAGGTAAGAAAAATAGAGTACCCACGTCTCCATTTGCAATTAGAGAGTACAATATCTATGAATATACACAAAATATACATCCAATACTGACTGTGACGCCATGCCGAGTATAATACACAAGAGATGGATTGTACTGTAATATGTTATTATACATCTGAATGGGGTATTGGGATTTCACATCTTTTAACATCTTAATAAGGAAGTGACTTTGTGTTTATTTGCGGTTCGGATGGCCCAGGGAAAGAAACTATTTGTTAGTCTAGTGGTATGGGATTTTATTGACCTAAAGCGCCGTCCAGATGGCAGCAGATCAAAAAGATAATTGCCAGGGTGTGAGGGGTCTTCTATGATGGCCTTGATTCTGCTTTGGCAGCGGGACCTGGCTAAGTCTTCCAGGGAGGGCAGAGGACAACCAATGATCTTTTGAGCTGTGTTTATCACCCTCTGTGCAGTTTTCCTGTCCTCAGCTGTGGAGCCTGCATACCACACACCCAGATAATATGTCAGAGTGCTCTCCACAGAGGCTTTATAGAAAGCCAGCAACAGCTTCTTATCCAGATTGTTCTTCCTGAGAACCCACAGGAAGTGCAGCCGCTGCTGAGCCTTCTTCACTATGGCCTTGGTATTAGAGGACCAGGAAATATCAGCTGAAATATGGATGCCAAGGAATCTGATCGTAGGGACAGTTTCCACTCATTCTCCATTGATGATGAGTGGGGCATGGTCCTGTCCATGTTTCCTGAAGTCCATAATCAGTTTTTTGGTTTTATGGACATTCGGTGACAGATTGTTCTGTGAACACCAGATAGACAGGTTCTCTACTTCTGCCCTATATGCCGTCTCATCCTCTCTGGAGATGAGACCAATCACGGTCATGTCATCCTCAAACTTTATGATGGTGTTTGTTGCGTGGCTTGGTGAGCATTCAAAGGTGTACAAGGCATATAGCAGGGGGCTCAAGACACAACCCTGGGGGGAACCAGTACTGAGTGTAATAGTGGAAGAAAGGTGGGGGCCAAGTCTAACAGACTGTGGTCTGTTTGTCAAAAAATTCTTAATCCAGGAGCACGTGGGGCTGGGGACCTGCAGATTATACAGTTTGGTTACTAGTATATCTGGGATGATAGTGTTAAATGCAGAGCTGTAGCCCTCTGCAGGTCCCCACCCCCATGTGCTCCTGGATTAAGAACTTTTTGACAAACAGACCACAGTCTGTTAGACTTGGCCCCCACCTTTCTTCCACTATTACAGTCAGTACTGGTTCCCCCCAGGGTTGTGTCTTGAGTCCCCAGCTATATGCCTTGTACACCTTCAGCAAGCAAGGTTGCCAGGTAAGAAGTGAGTGGGCAGGGAGGGTTCCCGCGGGCCATGTGGGCAGCACAGCCTTGTGTTCCCGTGCAGCCTGGATTAATTGCTTTGGGGGGGGTGCTCCAGGGGTGACATTTCTCTGCAGACCACCAAATTTTTCTCGTGGACCACCAGTGGGTTGCAGCCCACCAGTTGGTAATCACTGTTTTAAATGACAAAATGGGATTCAGTTGGACATGATGGCTAGATTGTCATCAGTTGTGGGATTCAATTTTTTTTACTACCAGTTCTGTGGGAGTGGGTGGGCATGGCAGGGGCAGGATACTGTAAAATCTCCAGTCAGAGGTGCTATTTGCTGGTTTCTCTGAACTACTCAACATTTCCGCTACTGGTTCTCCAGAACTGGTCAGAACCTGCTGAATTATCACTTCTTAGTCTTTTGTCTGAGAAATCAACTGAAGTATCTGCTGTTATCAGTGTTATGTTATGTTACTCTATCTAGTACAGGGGTCTCCAACCATGGCACCTTTAAGCCTGGAGGGCTTCAAATCCCAGAATTCCCCAGCAAACATGCATAAATACACAATCATGCCTACTGTCCCTGTCCTGTTGTCCCCATTTATTCGTACCTATTTCCTGTATTCTTACTCATGTTTATACTTATACCTATTATCTTGTAAGCGATTGACAAATCAAATCAAATCAAATAAACAAATAAATAAAAGCTGGCTGGGGAATTCTGGGAGTTGAAATCCTCCAGGCTTAAAGTTGCCACGGTTGGAAACCCTTGATCTAATACTCTTAATAGACCACCTATTAAGCTCACTCTACCTCCCTTTTAATCCCTTTCTTATGGTATTATGTGAATATGATTATTGTAAGTGAGTGACTAGAATCACAAAAAAATGCCAAGCTTAACAATGTATATGTCCCCCTTCCATAATTTACAAGCCCTGACCATGGGCAGCTTACAATATGAAAACATTAAACAAGTCAAAAACAGTCAAACTAAAAAGTTTTTAAAAGCATAATATATACAAGAGATTAGATCAGTAAGGAGTCCAAACTTTTTAACTTGAATTATTTTTTGTTAATATGCTGTATCAACAATCACTTTATCATTTAGTTTATACTTCAGTGTGTTGTGTGAATTCAGAAAATTGGTTAATTCAGTAATGAGGATAAATATTTTGTTTGAACCAACATTACTGTGGTGGCT
The DNA here is from genome assembly GCF_049901735.1 of Notechis scutatus. Lineage (NCBI taxonomy): Eukaryota > Metazoa > Chordata > Lepidosauria > Squamata > Elapidae > Notechis > Notechis scutatus. The sequence goes on along the minus strand of NC_142011.1, from coordinate 152,957,118 downwards.
TGATTCCTTCAGATGAAAATTGCTGGAGTAGAAGGACGAAGGAGAAAGTGTAGCCTCAGAGGAGAGGTCGGGAGAGGAGCCAGAAATGAACTGTTCAATACTGGCTAAATCCAACCCAAAAAACAGTAATTTCCATCTCTCCCCTCTCAACTGTCTTTACATCTAAAACTTTTCTATGAATTTCCAAATACATCTTAAGTGCTAAGTAGTTCCACACCAACACGGATTGCTGGAAAGACTGTTTCACACAGATTTCCACAAAGCCATATAGCGTATTGATTTCCTGCTTGCCACACAGAATCAGCACTGACACTGCAATTTATAAATGGGTGCTACTCTGGTGGGTTTCACTGGAGTGCTAGTTAAAATCTGCAGATGGTGGGTGCAGCATTAAAAACAAAGCCTCCACCTTAATGCTGCAGAAATGTGTAACGCTGGTTGTGTGCCTGATTTAATATTAAATATAACAATGGTTAGAATTATTGTAACAAAGGCTGTGTCCCTGTGCACGCAAACGCACACATATGTCCAAATAAAGAAACAGCTTAATTTCTTGAAAAGGTTTGTTCTTTTCCTTCTGTTTGTAAAAGGTCTTCAAAGTGTCATGTTTTTATCTCACAGCTTCATAATGATCACATTACTGCCTGAGGTTGACAGTCCTTATTAGCCTTTAGTAATCCACTATGGTGCTACAGTATTTTCTAAGGTCTACCAATTAAAATTTCTTTTTAGTGTTTACATCAGAGAAGGCAAAAACATGGACAAAATATCTCCAATTTAGTTGAGAGAAATCAGTGGCAAAATCACTGAAGATTATTTTTCTCATTCCATAGAAATTTTTTGCTTCATTTTAAAAATATATTTTCTAATTGTATAAAAAACTACCGTGTTTCTCACATAATAAGGCCGGGCCTTATTTTTTTTTTTGACCCCAACGGCTAGGGACGTCTTTTCGGGGTGACTTAATTCCCCCTCTTGCATCCTCGGGTGGGCGGGCGGCCACAGCTTGGATGTTGGGGAGACCTTCCGCCACCGTTAATTTCCCTTCCCCTTGCTGCCGTAGCGTTCACAGCAACGCCGCGGCATTTGGCGAACTGCGTGCAGCCAGTCAGGGCTCCTCCCTGCAACCGGAGCCCTGAGGAGAATTGGCTTCAGACGCTCCTGTGGCTGCCTTCCCTTTGCTTTCGATGGTAAAGTGAATTATTTTAAAAAACCTCCGCTCATCCTATCAGGGCCGTGCGAGCTGAGCAGAGCCGGGAAAGCAAGCCGCGGGTGTTTCCTGGTTCTGCCCAGCCCGTACGCGGCTCTGCCGCAGCCTGGCGGGATGAGCGGAGGTTTTTAAAATAATTCACTTTACCTTCAAGCAAAGGGAAGGCAGCCACAGGAGCGCCTGAAGCCAATTATACCAACAACAAAAGGCAAATCCTCAAGGTGGGCTGGAGGGAGGTGGCTACGTGCCCCCGGGCTGCTTCAATGCAAGGTCCTGACTTGCAGCATCCTGCCGTTGCCGCCGCGTCCTTTCGCCGCCACCTCCCTCTCCGACTGCAAAACTCGTGTGCTTCGCCAAGCGCTCCCGAGCGAGGCGAGCTCTTTCTTTCATACATAGAGAGGGGGAAAAGACGCCGGCGTGCTCCGAGAGGCTGGCTCTTTTCTCTAGCCGAGGCTGACAGGAAGTGCCTCCAGGGCCATGGCAGGCAAGCCGCGGTGTTTCCTGGTTCTCCCAGCGCGCACGGCTCTGCACGGCCCTGGCGGGATGAGCGGAGGGCCGGCGGGGGAGGCACTCGTTGCCTTGGTGACATTTCGGTGTGTTTGCCGCCGCGTCCTTGCCGCCGCCGCCTCCCTCTCCGACTGCAAAACTCGTATGCTTCGCCAAACGCTCCGAGCGAGGCGAGCTCTTTCACACATAGAGAGAGAGGGGGGAGACGCCGGCATGCTCTGAGAGGCTGGCTCTTTTCTCTAGCCGAGGCTGACATCTGACTGAATCTCTATCCCGCTCCTTTATCCTCACGACGGGTCGGCAGCGCGCTCTCTGGTGCGGCCACCTCAGCTTGCCAGCCTTGCCCGCTATGAGGCGATACTGTGACAGCCGCTGCTGCCACTCCTTCTCTTTCCTCGCCTCTCCTCCCTTCGCCGGCAGGAGTGTGCGCGCCTGCTGCCACTGCCGCCGCTCCTGAGGCCATCTGGGGCGGGCAGGTGGGAAAGCAAGCAAGGTGGCTGCGCTGTCTTCTTTTCCCTCAGCGAGCGCCGCCGCTTGCCGCCGCCACCGCCACCTGCGACGGACGAGGAGGTGGCGGAGGCCCAATGTCACCAAGGCAACGAGTGCCTCCCGCCGGGCCCTCCGCTCATCCCGCCAGGGCCATGGCAGAGCCGTGCGCGCTGGGGAGAACCAGGAAACACCCGCGCTTGCCTGCCATGGCCCTGGAGGCACTTCCTGTCAGCCTCGGCTAGAGAAAAGAGCCAGCCTCTCGGAGCACGCCGGCGTCTTTCCCCCCTCTCTCTATGTATGAAAGAAAGAGCTCGCCTCGCTCGGAGCGTTGGCGAAGCACACGAGTTTTGCAGTCGGAGAGGGAGGCGGCGGCGAAAAGGGCGGCAACGGCAGGATGCTGCAAGTCAGGACCTTGCATTGAAGCAGCCGGGGGCACGTAGCCACCTCCCTCCAGCCCACCTTGAGGATTTGCCTTTTGTTGTTGGTATACTTGGCTTCAGGCGCTCCTGTGGCCGCCTTCCCTTTGCCCGAAGGTAAAGTGAATTATTTTAAAAACCTCCGCTCATCCCGCCAGGGCGCGGCAGAGCCGTCACGGGCTGGGCAGAACCAGGAAACACCCGCGGCTTGCTTTCCCGGCTCTGCTCAGCTCGCACGGCCCTGATGGGATGAGCGGAGGTTTTAAAATAATTCACTTTACCATCGAAGGCAAAGGGAAGCGGCCACAGGAGCGCCTAAAGCTGAAATGTCTCCTCAGGGCTCCGGTTGCAGGGAGGAGCCCTGACTGGTTGCACGTGGCTGCGCCAAACACCGCGGCGTTGCTGTAACGCCACGGCAGCAAGGGGGAAGGGAAATTAACGGTGGCGGAAGGTCTCCCGATATGAAGTGCTCCACCAACGCAGGCAGCACCATATCCGGGCATGCAACAAAGTACTTCCTAACGCAAAGCCTTCCCCCCATTTTGCATGTTTAATATGGGCCTTAATTTGGGGAGGGGCTTAATTTGATTTTATGCCAATAAATCATGCTGGGGCTTCCTATTGGTGGAGGCCGTATTGTTGGAGAAACACGGTATCTATTTCTAATTAGATTGCAAGTCACATGGCGTATATGGACTAAATCCTATTTTATCTCCAATAAGCATAGAAGATAGTATAGGTTTCATATTAATCATTTTTCAGCACACAATGGCAAGATTGATGCTGTTCAAAGTTTGATGTACATTGCTCAAAAAAATAAAGGGAACACTTAAACAACACACTGTAACTCCAAGTCAATCACACTTCTGTGAAATAAAACTGTCCACTTAGGTAGCAACACTGATTGACAATCAATTTCACATGCTGTTGTGCAAATGGAATAGACAACAGGTGGAAAGCAGAGGCAGTTAGCAAGACATCCCCAATAAAGGAGTGGTTCTGCAGGTGGTGACCACAGACCACTTCTCAGTTCCTATGCTTTCTGGCTGATGGTTTGGTCACTTTTGAATGCTGGTGGTGCTGTCACTCTAGTGGTAGCATGAGACGGAGTCTACAACCCACACAAGTGTCTCAGGTAGTGCAGCTCATCCAGGATGGCACATCAATGCGAGCTGTGGCAAGAAGGGTTGCTGTGTCTGTCAGCGTAGTGTCCAGAGCATGGAGGCGCTACCAGGAGACAGGCCAGTACATCAGGAGATGTGGAGGAGGCCGTAAGAGGGCAACAACCCAGCATCAGGCAACTACCTCCGCCTTTGTGCAAGGAGGGACAGGAGGAGCACTGACAGAGCCCTGCAAAATGACCTCCAGTGGGCCACAAATGTGCATGTGGCTGCTCAAATGGTCAGAAACAGACTCCATGAGGGTGGTATGAGGGCCCGACATCCACAGGTGGGGGTTGTGCTTACAGCCCAACACTGTGCAGGACGTTTGGCATTTGCCAGAGAATACCAAGATTGGCAAATTCGCCAATGGCGCCTGTGCTCTTCACAGATGAAAGCAGGTTCACACTGAGCACATGTGACAGACATGACAAGGTCTGGAGACCCCATGGAGAACGTTCTGCTGCCTGCAACATCCTCCAGCATGACCAGTTTGGCAGTGGGTCAGTAATGGTGTGGGGTGGCATTTCTTTAGGGGGCCACACAGCTTTCCATGTGCTCACCAGAGGTAGCCTGACTGCCATTAGGTACCGAGATGAGATCCTCAGACCCCTTGTGAGACCATATGCTGGTGTGGTTGGCCCTGGGTTCCTCCTAATGTACGACAATGCTAGACCTCATGTGGCTGGAGGATGTCAGCAGTTCCTGCAAGACGAAGGCATTGATGCTATGGACTGGCGTGCCCATTCCCCAGACCTGAATCCAATTGAGCACATCTGGGACATCATGTCTCGCTCTATCCACCAATGCCACGTTGCACCACAGACTGTCCAGGAGTTGGGGGATGCTTTAGTCCAAGTGTGGGAGGAGATCCCTCAGGATCTGCCACCTCATCAGGAGCATGCCCAGGCATTGTAGGGAGGTCATACAGGCACATGGAGGCCACACACACTACTGAGCCTCATTTTGCCTTATTTTAAGGACGTTACATCAAAGTTGGATCAGCCTGTAGTGTTTTTTTTTCCACTTTAATTTTGAGTGTAACTCCAAATCCAGACCTCCATGGGTTGCTAAATTTGATTTCCATTGATATTTTTTGTGATTTTGTTGTCAGCACACTCAACTATGTAATGAACAAAGTATTTAATAAGAATATTTCATTCATTCAGATCTAGGATGTCTTATTTTTGTGCTCCCTTTATTTTTTTGAGCAGTGTATGTACTAATAGTAGTAATAGTTGTATAACACAGTCCTTTAAAGACTTTTTTCTCTTTTCATAATGAAATATGCAACCGACACAACTGAAAATTGTAAAAAATTGACAGCCCAATATAATATTTCAACCACATACAGATTAAATAAAACATCACATAAATATCATATTTATTATTTAGCATATGGCATACAGTATCAGGGAAATCTACACATGACAGGCCCAATGCAGTCCTGACAGCCTAGATTGCTACTTTGTTCCACTTGGCACTTGCACACCTATCCTTGGTGCACCACGGAGGGAGTGGGGGGCAAAATAACTTTACACCAATTAGGTAGTGAATTCAGGTTGTTGGCTCTTCCAGGGTCCTCTGCTAGTCTCACCCCGCCTTGTGTTGTGATAACTTGCATCTTAGCCAGATCCAGTGCCAGCTTCTGCTTTCTGCACAAATGAATGCAGCTAGATATTTTTTTCCACTGAAGTGCATCCATTTATCTTCTTGCAATGTTGCCTTGCACTCAAACTGCTGGGTAGGCAGGAGCTAAGGGATCAAATGATGAGAGCTCACTCTGTCTCACAGAGCTGGGCTTGAACCGTCGGAGGGCAGAGCATTTCTGGTCAGCAGTTCCAGCGTTGTTAAGTCTCTGCAGCACCATGTCCCCTGTTTTTATCCCATATGATCCAGGCAGGTTAACTTTGCTATACAATGAATGAATGGAAATATGCTTGCTGAAATTCTTCTTTCGTGCTAACTCGGATTTTTATATTTTTATGCTTTACTATGTTCATAAAAGGAAAAAGAGCATATTTACAGTAAAAACAACAGGAAGAAGAAGAGTAGGATTGGGCCAATTCTGGCAATCAGAAAATAACAAATTTCCAAAACAGAAAAATTTGTGTGGCCTATAAAGTGGTACACTTTAAAACATTGCACATTACAGTCATTCTAACCACATGGCTTTTAATTGTGATTGTAGAAGATTAATAAATATTGGTAGCAATGATAGCATTTTAGAAGTAATATGCAAGTCATTGTATGGTTTTGATAAGTGTTTTAAAATTAATTTGTAAAACAATGCATTATTATTATTATTATTATTATTATTATTATTATTATTATTATTATTATTATTATTATTATTATTATTATTATTATTATTAAATATTCCATACACAAAGCCTTCACATGACAAAAACAGGAATTGTGAGTTGTTGAGAATTGGACAGCGTACAAACTTATTTATTATTATTATGCATACAACATTTCAAATCATAGCTGCAAGTTTTTTAACTGGTGTTGGCCTACATAGCATTTAGTTCTTTCCAAGAAACTAGGATATTGAAATGTATTGGCATAGTATATATGCAGATCCAAGCAGTGCAGTCCTTTGTAATTGGCTGATGGAAATTTTGTCAATGCACAGATTTTCTAAGTATCATCCAAGATTTTTTGGTATGGCATTCAGTGTGCTGATAACTACTGGGAACACCATGGCCTGTTTATACCATAATTTTTCAGTTTTGATTTTCAGACCTAAATACAAACTATAGAATAATAGAATTGGAAGAGATCTTTGAGGTCTTCAAATCCAGCCTCCTGCCCAACCAAGAGAACCTATATCATTCTGGACAAATTGCTGTACAGTCTGTTCTTAAAAATGTCCAGTGATTGAGCATCCACAACTTCTGAAAGCAAGCCATTCCACTGATAAATTGTTCTCACTTATCAAGGTTATTCCTTTATGGAAAATATGTGCCTTCTAATGGAGTGGATTAAAACCTCCAGTGATGGAGCAGTCACAACTTCTGGAGGCAAGTAGTTCCATTGATTTAATTGTTCTCACTATCAAGAAATTTATCCTTCGTTCAAGGTTGCATCTCTTTTCCATCCATTATTTCTTTTCTTCCCCTTAGGTGCTTTGGGGAATAGGTCGCCCCCTTCTTCTTTGAGACAGCCTCTCAAATATTGGAAGACTGCTATTATGTGACACATAGTCCTTCTCTTGGTTAGACTAGGCAGGCATACTGAGTTCCTGAAACTGTTCATATGTGTTCAGCCTTCTTTATTGCTTTTCTCTACACTCTTTCTAGAGGCCTTACTTTTTTCTCTTTTTTTGGTATTGTGGGGGCTAGAACTGAAAGCAATATTCCAAGTGTGAACTTACCACTTGCAGCATATTGCTGTCTTATTCTTAAGTGGTTGTCCACTAGGACTCTTAGATCCATCTCATAGTTATTGCTGTTGAGTCAGGTACCACCTAGTCTGGTGATGGTGAACCTTTCAGCCACCGAGTGCCCAAAGCATGCATCTGCATGCCTGCGCATCTGCGCATACCCAAAATGCAATATGTGCGACCCTGTACATGTGTGCATGAACCCTACACATGTGCCCCATACATGTGCCCTGTCCCTACGCATGTACCCCCATGCATGCGCCCCACCCTCCGCGCATGTACAGCAGAGACTCGAAGACCAATTGGCCAATGGGAGACACATGCGCATGCACAGCAGAGCCAAGCTGGGGTGGCATCACCCATCCCCACAGAGAGGTCTATGTGTGCCACCTGTGGCACACGTGCCATAGGTTTGGCACCACAGATCTAGTCTGTACTTCTGGATTTAGTTTTTCTTACCTAAGCACAAAACTTTACTTTTCTTACCACTGAATTGCATTTTGTTGAATAGGGTCCAGTGTTCAACTCTATCAATAACTTTCTGGATCTTGTGCTTATCTTCTAAAGTGTGAGTGGAGAAAAAAAATTGCAGCTGAAGATGAAACGGAGATGCTAAACTTTTGTTAAGCTTTGCTTAGTTAAACAGAGGTTTTTAAAAAGGAAACATCTGAAACCTAAGCAGTGGAACTAGGTTAGCAGCAAGTTGGACATCTAAAGAAGTGTATTCTGATATCATTGGTTATTTTTATTGTATCTTCCCATTTTTATCTTTTCAATAGGTATCCAGTCTGATATATATGAAAGGAGTAATTTTCTAATATTGAGAAATCTGCCAAGTGGTGTCACCTACATGAGGAAAACAGTGCCATTTTATCCCCTTTAAAACATCATAATTTACCAGAGGAAGAAAGAAAGTGAATTAAAATTAATGAGAACTTGTACCAGTGATAAAAGTCACACCAATGACCCAAAGAAGCCATGTTAAACCAAAACTTCCTATATTTCTTTAGTTCAATTGTTTGAACAATATCAGTTAGAAGAGTTTTATTTTCTGGGTTAATGATCCTCAAATGTTTGATATGTTGTTCTAATGATAGTGAAATTTCTAAAACATACATATTAAAACAAACATATAGGCCAGAACCAGAGAGAAACAAACTTTTATTGGCTTGTAGTATTTAAAATCCTACTTCTTATTAAGTGACTAATGATCCAATCATTTTGAAAACAAACTACTTAGTCTCACTTATACAATCTTATACAATCAAAAGAACTGCCTGAAATCCTCTTTATTTATTGTGAAACTCATTGTACTTGCAGAAAGTTTTTGGGTTTTTTGGCAGCTGGACTTTCTAGTTTTTCTTTGAAGACATTTTGCTCCTCATCCAAGAAGTTTCTTCAGCTCTGACTGGATAGTGGGGAATGTAGACTATCTTCAGTCTACAACAAAGTCCTTTCAACATTTCTGTGAAAGCTCCACACCCATTTGCACTAGTCAAGTGACCCTGAGGACACAGATAAACCTTCAAGTGGCCTCAACAACTCTCTAAAACAGGGGTCCTCAACCACCGGGCTGCGGACCGGTACCGGTCCGTGGATCACTTTGCACCGGGCCACAAAGAAAATAAAAATAAAATAAAAATGGCAGCTTTCTTCGCCTTCGGTGAATGCTGCTGGGATCGGGGATCAAGGACACAAATGAGAGAAGGGGAAGGAGGAAGCAACCAAAGCCTGTCCTGCTCTCTGGCTCAGCGGCTTCGGGTTTCCTCCCGCCTCGTTCCTCTCTCAGTCGCTCTCTCGCTGCTCCACCAGCCCAGGAAGAAACTGCTTCAAAGAAGCCGGCGGGTGGCTTTTCCTGTCTCCGCAGCACCTCCGGAGCGCCCGTTTACCTCCACCCCGCCCGCCCGCCCGCGCTTCAATTCAGTGCCCCATTCTGCCTGCCTGCCTGTTTGGTTGTTTGGGAGCAGCTTCGGCTGAGAATAATAACTATTCGCCTCTTTTTATCAGCCGAAGCTGCTCCGAAACGAAGAAGGCAGGCAGGCAGGCAGAACGGAGCACTGTGGATTGAACTGCTGCGCGGGCGGGCAGGGTGGGGTGGGGTAAACGGGCGCTTCGGGAGCTGCGCCGACAGGAAAAGCCACCCCCCCGGCTTCTTTGAAGCACTTTCTTCCTGGGCTGGTGGAGCAGCGAGAGAGCGACTGAGAGAGGAATGAGGCAGACACCTGAGGGAGGGAGGGAGACACCTGAGGGAGGGAGGGAGACACCTGAGGGATGGGGATGAGGGAGGCAGGGCCGAGGCGCTCCTTGAACTTGGTGGTTTGCTGGCAGACGTTTTATTACCCGACTAGGTAACAACATCAGATGTTACCTAGTCAGGTAATGAAACGTCTGCAAACAAACCACCAAACTCGGATTCTTCTCTCCCCCCCCCTCCCCGGTCCTTGAAAAAGTGTTTGTGCTTGAAACTGGTCCCTGGTACAAAAAAGGTTGGGGACCACTGCTCTAAAAGAATGCAGGTGGCCAACTGTCTGCAAGGAATATAAATTCTTTCATTCCCCACCACCAGTCAGAGCTGAAGAAACTTCTTGGATGAGAATTGAAGCATTTTCAAAGAAAAAAAAAACAGAAAGTCCAGTTGCCTCTTGAAAAAGCACCTTTGGGACAGTCATGACCTGGATGACTGAGAATCTCCATAGAGTTAATTACAGTTTTCCTCAGGATATTCCCTGGCATTTTTTTGCTATCTGAGGCAAAATGATCTACATTGATTATGACAGTTTGAATTATCCAAGCTGATCAATTTATAGGTGACGGAAGAACAGAGCTAGTAAGATGCTATACAGCTTCCACAATTGCAAAGCTGAGGATGGATGGATTCCTAAAAAATTAAAAAGACGCTCAATTTTCATGTTATGTCCAGATGGGAAGAGGTGAGAGTAAAACCTCAAACCACAAGGAAGAATAATTTTAAATTGGTTACAGTGAGTAAAGCTAAAAGTAAAAATTTCCCAGCAGGCTTTTTCAGTATAGCCTAGTTTTACTTAAAAAAAATAATAATGTATCTGATGCTAACTCAGATGAATTGAGATTATATAAAGAGTGCCTGAACAATGCATTGAGGTGAATGAAGTACTTTCTAAAATGATGTTGCCTGTTTTACTGATGTGATGGCAAGCAAGTATACAGGTTACTGAGAAGTTTAAGAAAAATAATGTGGGAACATTAGGTGCCCAAACTATTATTAAGTTAGAACATTTCAGTTTTGTAAGAACAAGCAGAAAGAGGGAGAGTGAACTGCAGTACATGCAGTTGAATGTGAAAAGCTGCTTAAACTAAAGTGAATAACAGTGGTTATTCTGGAAAAAAAACAAAAAAGAAGCATCTTAACAGAAGGAGATTTAATATTTTGAAGACAGTATTTGAAAATTACTGTCTCCATGGAAACGCAACTGCTTGAGGTACCATACAGCTGTAGTCAGGAGTAAAAGCAGATATGAATAACCTGTAATATAGAAATATAGAAACAATGTTACAAACTCTGAAAGGTCACAATGAACTGTGCTATCATCATGGCAGAGGTTCACATATACTAGCTCAAGGTACATTTAAAGGACAGACCTGAAGAAAAGGCAATAGGTGAGACATATCTGCAGATCCTATTCTTCAAGGGAAAATGGACCTTTGCCATACTGGTTTAAAGAATAGTCCATGCTGTGAAGTAGGCCTGCACAAAATAAGATCTATGGGCATGTGGCCTGTCAAATAGCTTGGTGAGACATGCTGGCATTTTTAAACAACAAGAAGCACACCAAGATTCACCACCATCACAAGCTCTGCAGTCCCCTGCTAGCCAATCGGTGTTCCTTTGTGGCCCATGATGATTTTTAATTCATCAGAGGGACCTGCTGTAGAGGCCTGCTACAGAGAAAGAATCTGATAATGAAATTTAATAGGGAGAGCCAATTCAATTTATATCATTAGCCAGCAATTATGTGGCTTATGTATGCTTTTATAACCGTTATAGGCTAGCACAAGATGAATCGGAGCAACAATTCAAGGATGCTAAACCAAAACTATCAGAAATTATAGTTACAGACTCATACTGAATGACTGTAATTGAAAAATACAGTAATCAGCAGGATATATTGGGTTTTTATGTTATATACACAAGCTGGATCAGCACACAGTGATATGATTTAATAAGTAGGCTATTGATGAATTAGAAGTCCTTCAACTGCTTATGTACACTATAACTATATTTATATACTGCATTTTGTATCCCAGAAACCAGTTGGTTGAGAAACCATACTGGATGATGCACACTTTCTGTTCAAAGATAGCATCTGCACATATAAACTTCAGTAATAGCCTTGCAAGAAAAATATCACACCCAAGTTTTACATAGCATGTCCAGTTCCATATGCCATACCAAAAAAGTAGAGATCAGGTTCATTTGGATAGAAGATGAGGGAATTCCTTTGAAAGCTTAGTGCAGCCCAGGAATTACAGTTCTGCTGCCAGAAGCTAAGAAAAATGGAACTGTCAAGATGTATTGGGACTTTAAAATTAGATTGAATCCACTATTACACTCTTGAGCATTCTTCTTCCTTGAACTGAAGACATCTTGCTAAGCTCACTGGGGTATAACATTTCAGCCAAACCAACTTAGCAAAAGCTTATTTGTATGTGGAGAAAAATTCCATTGTTCCCCACCATAAATATAATATGGAGTTATGTTATTGCAACAGATGTATTTGGGGAGTTAGCATCTGTACCAGCACTTTGTAGACAGCTTGGAACTCAGTGCTACACAGCTATCCTAATACTAATTTTCTGAAAAATCAGAAATGGTGCTTACACATCACAACCTACCCTTACTTCTGTCATTAGTTTGAGATGCCTCACTATATGATATCAGCACCATTATGTCACATATAAGGAAAGATAGCAGTGTAGGCCAAGCAGTGTTTGCATCATGCTCACTCACAGCTATAAAAAATAATTATTCATGAATCAATGGAGACTGAATGTGAATATAGGCATTCAAGTTTTCAACCAGTATTGTATAGAAAAGTTTAACTTTTCCACTGATCATGAGTCATTTTTATCAATCTTTAGACTTCAAAAAGGAATGTCATTTACAGCGATGGCTTTGATGTCACATTGCCTTGTATTCACTGAAAAACACAGATACAAAATAGAATTCAGGAAAACTCAAGATAACACAAATGCTGAGGGTTCATCTTATTTACCTCTAAAGGGTAAATGGTTTGAAAAACTAACATCACAAGGAGATTCCTTTGGAAACTTCCCTTCACAATTTAGATAATTTACAGAGTCACAGATGGAGAGCAACACTGTCTCAAGTTTACAACACAATAGCTGGAACACATGGCAAAAATCTCAGTTACCAGCATTACGATGAATTTACACTTGGCAGAGGTTGTGTTATGTGAAGAGTATGAGAGCTGCCATTCATGCTAAAACTTAAGTGCTCCAGGAGCCTTTTTTTTTTTTTTACATCGTGTAAAGGCATTAAAGGTAAGTTAGGAATAGATCAACAAACTGAAGAGCTTGCAATCAACTTCAATATATTCAAAAGTTGCCAATAACAGCAGTATTTCACCTATAGAAATGAGTGAAAACAGAAATCTTGCCAAAACAAGGAAGTAATTTAGATTTTGAAGGACAGGTTATGGGCATAGACTTTTAATTGTGGTGGACATATGTTCAAAGTAGCCATATATCTACCAGGAGAATTTTTGGAAGAATAGGAGTTAGGGAAGAATTTGAGAGTAGTAAGGAACTGAATTTGTAGCTCCATAATTTTAGATATTCTTGAAAAAGAATGCAATTAAAAATATAACACCAACACTATATTATTCAGCCACAAATAGATTGACTAAGAAGTTTGTTCAGAGTTTCAAGAATGTCTAGAAAAGCCATCACAAAAAAATTGCAAGTTTTCCATTTACAGCGTACATAATACAGCATGCAAAACAACAAATCAAATGCCAATGTAGTTCTTAAAACATACCTTGCATTCGAGGTTGGACTTTCTCAAATCTAGTTAGTAAAGAAGTCTTCAAGATGAAGAACTGAAATAGGAGCAGGGAATGTATTGGTTTTTTTTATCATTGTTAGTTAATTAGGTGTTGTGGCTCCGGACTTGGATTCAGCTCCTGTGGCTGATATGAGCTCAAGTGAGGAGGACATGGCAGAGAAATATGAGCCAGCATGGCTCAGTGATTGGAATGATAATCAGGAAGAGGAGATGGACGTGACAAGAGAGGACAGACCTGATTTAGTAGAATGGTCAGGACCTTCGACCTCCTCTGGTTCAGTATCTGATCATCAGCCGGGAATGGCTGACAGAGAAGTTTTAAGAGAGTCTTCAAGTGGAGACGAGAACTTGGAGAATTGTTGGTTAGATGTTAGGAATAGATGCCGCTTTAAGAGGCAAGGCCAGCTGGAACGCAGGAGAAGGTCAAGTCAGTAATTAAGGAAATTAACTGTTGCCCTAATAACTATAAAAGGGTCCGCCTGAGTTTGAAAATTTGTCAGGAACAAAGCGTTTAATTTACGTGGAGAAGCAACGGTCAAAGCTCGGAGGCTTGTGGATTTAAGCCAGGATTAATGTGCTGTAGACTGTGTATAATAGCAGCTGTTATCTTCTGAAACTCCTCTTCATTTGTTTTGCTTTTGAGGACGACTGCTTTCGGCGTTGCTTATTTGCTTTTGAAGGTGGGACATAACATTTAGGTATGCCAATAACTTTCTTGTATTGTATTGTTGCAGGTTCACTGGAGATAGATCTTCTAGACTATTCAATAGATTAAGCAGCAGAAAAATCTTCCTTAACTGTTATGTTTTATTTAATCAATATAAAAGATACAACAGTGCAGAGGTGGTATTCAGCAGGTTCTGACCAGTTCTGGAGAACCGGTAGCAGAAATTTTGAGAAGTTTGGAGAACCGGTAACAGAAATTTTGAGTAGTTCAGAGAACTGGCAAATACCACCTCTGACCAGCCCCGCCCCATCTATTCTCTGCCTCCCAAGTCCCAGCTGATCGGCTGGGTCTTCTTTTGTTGCCCTGCACAGGAGAACGGAGCTGGAAAGCAGGTTAGTGGGTTGGAGAGGAAATGGGATTTTCCAGTAACCTTCCCCCTAGAAGGGGGTGGGAATGGAGATTTTACAGTATCCTTCCCCTGCCATGCCAACCAACCCATGCCCACCAAGCCACACCCACAGAACCAGTAGTAAAAAAAAAATTGAATCCCATCACTGCAACAATGACCTCTGAGTATCTGTTACAAGAGATAATGCTATTATACTGCCTAAAGATTTAGCCAGCCTTGATTTTTAGTAATAAACTTGAAGTCATCTCCTAATTGAAATCTTAATTCTTCTGTGGGAAATGGCAATTGGATACCATGAAGTTAATCCTAATATGATTTCAATAAATTTTCCATTTATTTGTTTATTTTTTGTATGCTTCTTGGTATCCTGCTTTTGTTATTTTTACAAATAACTCATGGTGACAAACATATCCAACACACCTTCCTCCTCCCATTTTCTCTACCACAACACACCTGTGAGGTAAATTGGGCTGAAAGAGTGTGACTGGCCCTTGCTCACCTTATTATTTATTTATTTATTTATTTATTTGATTTGCCAATTGTTTACAAGATAATAAGTATAAATGTATACATAGTTGTGAATACATGAAATGGGTACATATAAGAAAAATAAAAGAATCATAGGACAGGGACTAGGCACGTTGATGCGCTTATGCACGCTTTCATGGCTAAGGCAGGACTTGAACTCACAGTCTCCTGCTTTATGATCTTTTTGCTGAAAATGAATAAAAATAATTTGATTGTTTACACATTTACTGACAGAAAAAGGCTGAATATGGGAAGAATTATGTGATGGAATCTTAGTTGGGGACAAGTGACAATAAGTTAGTTTGCAACTAAGGAAGATCCGAAAATGTTTCTTTATTTTATTTTATTTTCTTATATCTGTATGTTTTATTTATCATCTTTCCTCTTTCTTAACTTGTTTTTTTTTTTGTGTGTGTATATTTTTCATGTAGATTTTTATTTGGTTAAAATTTTTTTAATAAAAGTTTAGTTTAAAAGAATCCAAACAGAAACATACCAGAACTTGTACTGCTGGATGATGCTTCAGTTCAAACCAATAACCACAAAGATGTTCTTCTTGTCAAATGCATGTGCTGCCACTTCTTCTTTCCTATCTAAACAAAGAATGGAACAAGGAGAAAAAAAGAAACCTTTTGCAGAGCTTCTGGTTGTTGCAAAGACCAAGCAAAAAGCACATTGAAAATTAGATGACTTACTTTTCAGGAATTTTGTTAAATATGTCTTAGAGTCCTAGGAACCAAGAAAAACTTTCTCCTTTCAAGCACTTTCTCCACTTCCTCCTGCGCATTCTTACCCGGCTGCCAGCTTCTTTGTGGCGGCCATTACGGACCGCCGCTGCACCGTCCTGGGAAAAGGGGGTTCTGCCGGCCGGGGAGGGGGTCTGCAACACCCCCAAACCCCTCTCTGGATCCCCCCTACCTTCAGCTGCCCCTGCAGGGCAGCCTAGCTCCATACCCATCCAGATCGGAGCCCCAAAAACGGCTAGCGCGGCAGGGATCGCGCAGCTTCGCAAATCCCTGCCGCTCGCGAAGCTGACAAACCGGAAGACAAACTTGCTGAATGATACCTTCGAGAAGAGGAAAAAAGCGGCAGTTTGATGGTGCTGAAAGGATAGCTTACCCTCTTTTTCTACGGAATAAAAAGTGAATATTAAGAAACCTATTTTTTTTTTAGGTGAAAACTGGCTCTAAGCTATGAGTGGGAAAAGAGAGGACTAAAAAAAAAAATATTTGTATGCTAAGACTTTGTTGGAGGAGATGCCTTAAGGATTGAAAGACTAAAATATATTGCAATAAGATTTTAAGAAATAGATTTGGACTTTCTTTTTTTCTGATTGATACTACCCTAGGAGAAGAGAGTGGCAACTCTGTCTTGGTTTGGACTGATTGATAACTTTGGGATTGTTTTATTTTTCCTTTGGAATATTTTGGTTGTTGTAAGAGAAAAGAAAAGAAAAGATTTATAATGGCTCCTTCTATTGAGGAACTGAGAAGGGACTATGAGCAAGCAAAAAAAAATGGTAAAGCTGGTTTGAAAGAAGCCTGCCTTTTTTTGGAAATGGCGCTCATTAACTATCAACAAACATTGCAACAGATGAAGACAGCAGAAGAAGAAGAAGGAGAGGAAGGCATCTTTAATAAATCTCAGAACTCGACCAAGAGGGAAGGAAGAGGGAAAGGAAGAGAAATAAAGGACTTAAGATTTAAAAAAACATTTAAGAAAGGGAAAAATAAGGTGCAAAATCAATATAATGATGGTAAACAAAAGGGAAGAGGAACACGACAGAGAAGGGAAGCCAGTAAGGCAGAGGCTAGAAGGAGGGGGGGTAGAAAGGTTTGTTGGGAGAAGAAAGAAAGGGAAAAGGTGGAGAAAAGCTACAAAGTTTTGAAATTAAATGGGAAAAAAGGAATCTTTTTTAGGGATAAAGGATAAGTATAATTTCTGCAAAGAGATTTTGCAAGGTACATAAGATGATATTGTAGTATCGTATTAGAAATAGAAAACTTAAATGGCTTAAGAGTTGATAAGAGATTAAAATGTTGAAATGTTAATAATGATTGGTTTTAAAATTTAATAATATGAGGGGAGATTTAGAATATTGAGCTTTAATTAAAGAGTTTAATAAGATTATGGTATTGATGTTATTATAAAATTTATATTATAGTATTTGTTTGTAATATTTAGATTTATTGTTTAACTATGTATTTAATTATTCTGGGTGTATTATTCAGTTAGAATGTACCAAGCAAAATCGGATTGGGTATTGGGTGTTATTTTAAAGATTAACTTGATTAATTTAGTGGGGAGATAGAAAGGCATCATACTCTGATTAGTGATTTCAGGAGAAATTTCTTTTTTTTTTATAAGGAATGAGACAAAGGTACAATAAAGAATGGACAAAAGATACAAATATAATGACTCAAATTAAGATGATTAATTAAGATAGAATTAAAAAGAGTGAAATATGGGGAGAAGTTAATATAGAAGACTTAGAATGGTAAATAAAATAAGTAATGATATGTAATATGAGCATGAATACAGTTGAAGTCCATGAAGAAAGAGATACCTGGGTCCAAGTTACTTTCCAAAAAGATTTTTTTTTATGTTTTGTGTGTTGTGTATATATGTTTTTTTTTGGGGGGGGAGAATTAATGAAACCTTGCAGAAATATAGAAAGAGAATAATGGTAACTAAGTCAGAAAGAAATAGATGAAATAATAATAATAAAATGGAATAAGAGTAAAGAGAAATAAAGAGAAAATGGATAAGAGGTTTTCGTATGTTTATATGGAAATGGTTTAAAACAGAATTATAGTTCATCTGACTTGTTAAATTTATAATGGAAAAAGGTTTAAATATGTAATGGATAATGATGACTTGTGTGTTTTGAAAATTAATAAAACTTGTTTAAAAAAAAAATTAGATGACTTAATTCAGAAGGACAATATTTTATTCAGTGACTATGACTGGCATTGGTCACCTTGTCATCTTAAAAGAATTTGTGACTATCACAAGTATGTCTCTGAATCTCTTTCTTCAGGCATTTACTGATATACTTATTGCTAAAGTGCTACGGAAAGTGCTAAGGAAAGCCACTTCCAACAGTATGAAAGAATTATAAGAAATTAAGTTTGTTGAAGTTTTACAGAAGATCACCGAGTTAGGGAAGATACTCCTAAAGTTATCTATTGGAAAGGCTTCTATTTGCATACTGATTGGCAGGAGGATAGGTCTGTTAGAAACAGTTGTTTCTAATAAGCGTGCATGAGAATTGAATACTGTGAGTTGTAAATCAGAAGGAAATAAAAGTCAGGTGAAGTATTTTTTCAGTAAGTCAGAATTTTGCCTGAGGTACTCATTTTAACAGCAAACCAGGGGATTTCCTTTAATATTGTTTTCTTAACCACCAAATCATACAACCAGCAATTTCTTATTAATGGTAGTGAAGCTCTGATAGCTGAGCCTAGCACTTTTTGATCCAGGAGGAACAATTTAGACTGTGGTTATTTTCAGCCTACAAATTGCAACTGTAGTTGGTTTGCATTTCTTTGTTTGTTTGGTGTGCTGATTTTTTTGTATATATGTGGGGGGGGGGAGGGAGGACAGCAGATTGAAAAGCTGGCACTCTGAAAAAAACAAGCAAATATATACCTAATGTTCGCCCAAAATAATATTCTTTCTTTTGCTTGCTTGCTTGCTTTGTGTTGCTCTGCTGATGGGCTGAAAGAATCCTTGCAGTTTTCTTGGTAAGATTTCAGAAGTAGATTGCCATTGCCTTCTTCTTATGCTCACCCAACTGGTTTTATGCCAAAGGTAGAACTAAAACTCATGGTTTCTCAGTTTCTAGCCTGGTGCCTTGACCACTACACCCAGGGGTGGGATTCAAATTTTTTAACAACCAGTTCTGTGGGTGTGGCTTAGTTGGTGGCCATGGCTTGGTGGTCATGTGACTGGCTGGGCATGGCCAACTCTTGTCACTCACATCAAGGCACACGTCTCCTCGCCTGGCCCCTCATGACTGTAGGGATGCTGCAACAGTTGTAAGTGTGAAAAATGGTCGTAAGTCACTTTTTTCAGTGCCATTGTAACTTTGAATGGTCATTCCACACAAGCAAAGTACCAGCAAAAGAGGGAAAGAAAACTCCAGAGAGGCTCCTGAGACAGGAAGTCTAGTCCTGCCAAAAATGTATTAAGATTAATGAAGAGGCAGTTTCTGTAAGCAACACCAGAATGTTTTCTTCCTGCCTTCCTTACAGGATTAGGCCAGTAATTTCTTCTAACAACTGGTTCTCCGAACTGCTTAGAATGTTAACAACTGGTTCTAGTGAATAGGTGCGAACTGGTAGAATCCCACCCCTGACTATACCCAACTGGCTTTCTTAAATATAAAACTAGAAATGCTTAATGCTTTTTAACAGGAAGTTGGGTTTTACTATCCAAGGGGAACCTGTAATTATTATCAAAAATTTGATTACATCAAAGACATTCTATTTCAAAATTTTTACCTTTTGCATACTGCAAATGGAGTAAGAGCATGGAAATAGTAGCCAAGAATGAACTACGGGTATTCTAGCTTTATGCATCTCCCTGGTGGGCTCTGTAATGATGTAGCATGAATTAATATTGACCAAATCTCATTTATAATAAAATAAAACTAAAATAATATGTGTTAAAAAACGACAATCTTGAAATTATAATGGAGGTTTTATTTCATTTTGGCTTTCAAGTAGTCATTAGTACCATATTTTGAATCCTTCATCAACTCTAAAACATGACTTTTTTTGTTCTGCAGTTAACGTCAGTGATCTTCAGATTTAAGAATATTTCCTGATTTTAAAAGGGAATATTATTTTTCAAAAAGTCATTGATTATTGATTTATTTAGATTTTATTCATGTTCTTGGAGACATTCTGCTTTTAATGAGTAACAGATTGGGGAAATGCCATGGATATAGTGACCTTAGCAAAGCATCCAACAGAATCTCTCATGAGGATCTTATCAATAAAATATAAATTCAAGGATACAGGAAGAACAGCATGGAACCTTTTAGATGAATTGATAATTGGCCAAATAACTGCACTTAGACAGCATTCACAAGGGTTACATATCAGATTAAAGGAGTAACATCTAATGGAGTGCCACTGCCCTGAACCTTGTGTTGTTCAATATTGTTATTGATAGAATGGATAAAGGGGTTTAGGAAAGGATGTTAGAATTTGCAAATGATTCAATATAAAAGGAGGGGCCTGAAGAGAAGCTTCAGAAAGATTTAGGCCAAAGAAAGGAGAATCAGCAGGCATATACAGGTATAGAGTGGCAGATTGACATGTTAATGTAAACTAGATTTAGCTATATTTCCCTTTCTTATCCCCTACCCTTGTTTTAATTTGCTTTATTATTTATTACCTTATTTTTCTTTGCATAAAATTGCTTCCTTCAAAAAGTAGATTGATGGATAGCTGAAAATATGGTAAACTAATGTAGCTGAAGCTGAAGCAACCATGTAAGGTTTTGTGCACAAATTGAGAGAGTCTAGAAACCATCAAGGTCACTACTGCAGGTGCCTGAGAAAAAGGTTGTCTCATAATTGGACAATGTGAACACTCAGGGAAAAAGGGAAGCTATTGTTTAAGCAAGACTTTGCATAGGAAAACCAGAACTGGTTTCAATTCTTCAGTGGCAAAATGGTGTATCCAATAAAGTTTTACTTTTGGGAATTCAAAACTCCCAAGAGTGTTTACTTCTTTTGGGTCTGCTAGTTGGACAGTTGACAGCAGCAGCAATACATAGAGAACAGCAAGGATTTATCAGCTGGCTAGTTTGAAAAGATAAAGAAACAAGCTAGTGTACAATCTGTTCATGGTTTTTTTTTTTTTTTGTAAAGTATAGTGTCACAGCTATCCACTCTATGAGAGATGGAAGTACCATTTATAATTTGTCTTAGTGATGATACATAAGACTCAGTGACAAAATAAATTAAAGAATATTCTTTCAGTACTCAGGGTTTGTCAGCATTCAATATTTAGTTATTTCTTCACATATAAAGATCTATATGTAGTTCTTGTTTAGTGACCTTCTCATTTATGACCTATCACAGATATTATGATGATGAAAGACTATGACAAATCTTTGCATTTTACAATATTTGCAGATTTATAAAGCAAAAAACTTAAGTAAGATCATAAGCACAGTAATAGGCTCACTTTATTGACTACTTTCCTTAATGGCCAAGTTGCCAATTAATGGTCACTAAAGGAGGACTATCTGTACAAGCTTGAAGATCAACAAGGGATGAATCTGCTAGACTGTCAGTCATTTGAGGTAGTCCAGGTCAAACAGTACTGCAGAGATTTGAGAAATGTTTTTTTTTTACTTTAATAGGATAGAATAACAGAATATTGGAATATTACATGAAATACAATTGGAGTGGGGACTCTTTTGAATATCTTTCCCATGCTCCCCTCTTTCTTGGGACTTATAATGTTTCCTGGAAATCTTTCCTTAATGGTTCGCTCCTTTTTCCCCACCAGGTCATTCTACATTGAATGGACTTGGTGAAACATAACCTTGAAAGCCAAATATATTGGCTTAATCAAGCTGAGCATTTCTTGATGGTTTTATAACTAGATGATAGGGATGGGGTAGGGAGGGAGATATTTTAAGAAATTTGTCTTTTTATTGCTGTGGGTTTGAAAGATGCCATGAAAATTTATGGGTAAAGCAGCAGACAAAGTAATAGATTAAAAATAAGTAACTATATAAAAATATTCTGTATATTCAAGGAAGGTTCAAATTGCTTTCTTCAAGTAGATTCCAAGCATAACGTTCTATTTTTCACTCCCAGCAAAGATACATGTTTAAATATTTACCACTGCTATTATTATGACAGCTTTGCTCAACTTGCTTTATTGTCTAAATATTCTCAAAAGAAAGACCTGTGTGGTGGAAAAAAAATACAGAAGATAACTCTATATTATATCCTGCCATGAAGAATCACACTATTTGTATCATTTTGTACACACACACACATATGTTAGTAGTGCATCATTGTTGCTCTGATAATACATTTTTAATATAAAAGAAAACAAATTATGTATCTTCATGAAATATTCAAAAATGCTTTGGGCTTTTTTTTTTTTTTTTTGCTCTACTCATAGTGGACATGTTTTTCCCCCCTTTTTTTATTAAAGTTGTATAATAGGATTAAGCTGGAAGTTTTAGGTATGATTACACTAACAATGGATTTTATGAGTCTGTTTTAGACAACTATACAATTCTGTAACGTATTTAAAGGTTGCCATATTTTACAACTTTATTTGTATCCAATTAAGCGTCTGAGGAACATTTGCATCGACATATTTTAAATACAAAAATGCTTCGATTTTTTTTATATATAACCCAACATTCATTAACATGTTAACTCTAAATGGCTTCAACGGGTGTGATTCCCTAATCTTTGAAGTCTAATAATATGAAATAAGATTAGGAACAAATGGCTTTTCAAAATCTCCCATTAGATTTATGCCCAAAAGTTGGTAGTATTTGCTCCAAATTTTTTCTTTCTCTTCTCTTAATTGCCATAGGGAAAATAGTTGTGTAAACGAAAAACAGAAAGCACCTGGTCCATTTTGTATTGAACTATGCGCAAAAGCAACATTCAACCCATGCAAATATCTCTAGAGTTCTCTTCTCCTTTAAAATAATGAAGTAAATTCACTAAATGAAATGAAATTATGAAAATAAATCTACAAACTTTATTGTGTGTGTATTTACTTTACAAATTCTGTATAATACAATGAATATACATGTTATTGTAGCTTCTGTTATACTGTATAAATACACACACATGCACAAACACACATGAGCAGCATGTTACAAGCATATGGGACCCTACAGATAAAGTTTGATACTTAGCCCACATGCCTTGCATCCTCAATAGAACAAAATTTTCAGCAGACCTGGCAGCTGATCATTGAGGTACAGTATTCTAGTGTTAGTCTTTCCCCAGATATTCCAAAAAAAGCCACAAGTTAAGGAGCACCCCCATATCACAAACTAGCCCTTTCAGAGGAAATGTGACCCCTGTCTAGAGAAACCACTGGGACTGATAGCCCAATTCTTTATGCATAAATAGCAATTCTATCTTAGTCAGGTTTAATCTGAATTTATTTTTCCTTGATGGCCTCTAGATACTGGTTCAAGGCTTCTACAGCAACCCTACTAGAATCTTGACTGAAATAGAAATGAGACTCTTTAACATGCTGATGACACCTCATTACAAACTGATGAATGACATCTTCCAGCAGTTTTATATAAGATAAAGATTAGTTGGGAAAACTATGTTACCTGTATGTCAACCAAATTGGAGCAACCAAGAGCTTAGTTCACACCTGATAATTGGTGACAGGAATTTTATGATGATTGTGGAATCATCATAAAACTGTTCCAGCTCTAGCAATCTCAAAAGATATGGAATCAAATGTCACTGTATTCTAACAGAACCAGAAGTGATATACATCCCCAATCAGCAAACACTTCCACACACCTTCCACATGACATTCTCAAAATGAATGAGAACACATTATTATTATTATTATTATTATTATTATTATTATTATTATTATTATTATTATTATTATTATTATTATTGTTGTTGTTGTTGTTGTTATTACCTCTTTTATTCATTAAACATGAAACTCGGTCAACTGAACATTTAAAAATATATCACAAATATCATTGACTGGTGCTAATGGTTGATACAGGTTGCTGACAGCATCCTAGGTATTAACCAAGTATCTTCTTAAAATACAGTATATGATGTTTCGAGTTGCACAGTTTTTTGCAGTTCTGCTGGTGTTATTGCAGGAAGCTGCAATTTCTTGATATGTTTCGTAAATTCTTGTACATGGCACCAAGTGCCCCAATGACAATGGGTAACACTGTTACATGTTTCATCCATAACCGTATAGTTTTGATGCCAGGTTGTGGTTTTTCCAACTTTTTCTTTGACTCTGGTGTCTCCTGGTACAGCAATATCAATGAATTGTATGCTTCGGCCCTTGACAACGATAATATCTGGTGTGTTGTATTTCAAATGCCGATCTGTTTGTATTCAAAAGTCCCTCAAGATCTTCACTGTCTCATTTTTGAAAACTTTTTCCACTTTATGTTCCCATGACTTTTCGGATACAGGTAGGACGTATTTTTTACATAATGACCAGTGGATTAACTTAGCAACTCATTCATGTTTAACTTTGTACTCAGTTTATGCGATGTTGTTGCACTCACATATTAAGTGTGAAACAATTTCAACTTTGTCATTGCAAAGTCGGCAGTTTGGATTGTCAGTGAATTTTTGTATCTTTGCTTTCAGTTTGTAGTGCTTGTTTTTGAGCAATGACTATTAAACCTTCCATTTCTTTCTCTCTTAAATCACATCCATGTCAAGTTGTTATAACACCTTCCTTCAATGTTTTTCAAGTGCTGTCCATGCAAAGCTTTGGTTTGCCATTTATTTAATCTGTTATTCAGTTATTTATCCTCATATTCTGCTTTTGTTTTTGTTGTTTTTATAATGTTCTCCATTTTCACAGCCTGCAGCAATTTTTCTGTACTTTGGTTCACATAATCATTCAAACTTTGTTTTTCTTCTTCTATAGTTTGATGGATTTGCAATAGCCTTCTGCCCCCTATTCTTCTTGGCAGGTATAACCTGTTGATGTCAGTTCGTGGATGTAAAGCATGGTACATATTCAAAAGTTTACACGTTTTCTGATCCAGATTTTTCAGTTCAGACACAGTCCAGTTGATGATTCCAGCTGGATAGCGTATCACTGAAACTGTCTATGTTTTAATGTCTTTAATTATGTTTCCAGCACTCAGCTTTGATTTTAATATTTTGTGGACCCTCCTGATGTATTCCTTTTGCATTGACTCTTTGACTTTTCCATTCAAGGTATTACCTGCTTCCGATATTCCTACGTATTTGTAACTGTCATCCTCTGCTAATGCTTTCACGATGCTTCTATTTCCCAATTCTGTTCCTTCTATTTTTTTCCATTTTTCCTAGCTGCATGGATAGTATAGCACATTTTTCAAGTCCAAAGTTCATTCTGATGTCGTGGCTGAACAGTTGAACTGTATTGAGTATTGATTCTAGTAGTCGTAGTAGTAGTACTAATAGTTATTATTATTATTATTATTATTATTATTATTATTATTATTATTATTATTATTATTATTATTATTATTATTTTAAATACAGACAAATTATCATTTAGAACACAACATGCCAGATATCACAGTTGTTGAAAACCAAAGCGTGTAGTTATTGATATCGCTGTACTGGGAGACGCCAGTCAGGTAAACTTGGAAAAAAATCACAAAATATTGCAACCTGGCCATCAAAACTATGTAATTATGGAAGAAACATGTAACAGTGATACCCATTGTCATTGGGGCATGGTACCATGTCCAAGAATTTTACAAAATACATCAAGAAATTGCAGCTTCCTGCAATAACACCAGTGGATCTGCAAAAAAACTGCACTACTCGGAACATCGTACATTTTAAGAAGATACTTGATCGATATCTAGGATGCTGATAGCAACCCATATCAACCATCAAAACCCGTCAATGATATTTGTGATACATTTTAAATAATAATAATAATAATAACAACAACAACAACAACAACAGGATAGGAAACATCAGTGAATGGTTAACAGCTGGGAAACCTACTTGATACAGAAAGATCCAGCAAAAGGGGCAACACTTGCAAATTACAGGCCAATAATGTGTCTGCCAACCATCTTCAAGCTGCTGACTGGCATCATAGGTGACAGGATCCAGGACTACCCAGAAGCAAATAACATCTTTTCAGTAGAGCAGAAAGGAAACAAACGAAGAAGCAGAGGCACAAAAGATCAGCTCCTGATCAACAAAATGATTCTAGAGAACTGCAAAAGCTGAAAAACAAATCTGCATACAACTTGGATTGACTATAAGAAAGCATTTGATTCACTACCACACAGCTGGATCATCAAGTGCCTGGATATCATCGGAATATGCAAATGCATTGGCACTTTCACTGCAAATGCGATGAAGCACTGGAAAACAGAACTGTTCATTGGAAGTGAAAGATACGGACTGGTCAACATCAAAAGAGGGATTTTCCAGGGTGATTCTTTATCACCTGTGCTGTTCATCATCTCCATGACCCCCCTGTCATGAAACTGACAGAAAACTGACCTGGCTAATCAAACTGCTAAAAATTCACAGAAAATCTCTCACCTGTTGTACATGGATATTCTGAATTTATATGGAAAATTGAAAATTGAAATCCAGTCACTGACCAATATAGTTCAAATTTTCAGCAGACTTCAGCCTGGACAAATGCGCCACAGTGGCACTGAAGAAAAGAAAAATCATAGAAAGTGATGGAATCGAAATGCCCAATGGACAAACCATCAAGTGCCACCAACCTGAAGCCTACAAATACCTGGGCATACTGCAGCTGGACAATGTCAAGCATGGGCAAGTGAAAAATGTGGTCAGCAAAGAATGCACACAAAGGGTCAGAAAAATTCTAAAAAGCAAACTGAATGGTGGTTACACCACCAAGGCTATAAATACCTGGGCCATACCCATCATCAGATATACTGCTGGGATCATAAACTGGACACAGGCAGAGTTGGACAGCCTGGATAGAAAAACAAGAAAACTGGTGACCATACACTATGCACTGCACCCACGTAGTGACATTGACAGGCTATATTTGCCCAGAAAAGCAGGCGGCAGAGGACTTTTGCAAGTGAAACAGACAGTCGAAGAAGAGAAGCATGCTCTGGCAGATTATGTGAAACAGTGTTGAACCAACTTTGATGGGGATCAACAATAGGAAGCTGCTCAAAGTGCAGCAAATACAGAATCAATAAAGGAAAACAGCAATGCAAACTTGGGCTGACAGCTGGTGTAACAGAGCACTGCATGGATCGTTCCTTGAAAAGGTCCAAGGAAAAGTAGATAAGGAAAAGACCTGGTTATGACTAACCAACAGAACACGGAAGAAAGAGACAGAAGGCCTGATTCTTACAGCCCAAGAATAAGCCATCAGAACGAATGAAATCAAAGCTAGAATAGAAAAATCTGCTGATGACCCCAAATGCAGACTCTGCAAAGAAATGGACGAAACCATTGATACATACTGAGCTGTTGCAAGACAATCGCTCAGACTGACTACAAACAACTTCACAACACAGTTGCTCAGATGGTCCACTGGAACTTGTGTCATAACTACCATCTGCCTGTAGCAAAGAACTGGTGGGATCATAAGCCTGAAAAAGTGGTAGAAAATGAGCATGCAAAACTACTGTGGGACTTCCGAATACAGACTGACAAAGTTTTGTAACACAATACCCTGGATTTCACGATTGTGGAGAAGAAAAAGTGTGAATCGTTGAAATTGCCATACCTGGTGACAGCAGAATCGACAAGAAACAACTTGAAAAAAATCACCAGATATCAGGACTTGAAAATCAAACTGCAGAGACTCTGGCATAAACCAGTGCAGGTGGTTCCAGTGGTACTTGGCACACTGGGTACTGTGCCTAAAGACCTAGGCAAACACTTAAAAACAATTGGCACTGACAAAATCACCATTGGTCAGCTGCAGTAGGCCACCTTACTGGGATCTGCTCGCATAATCTGCCTATACGTCACATAGTCCTAAACACTGTGCATGTAAGTTTGCATGTAAGTTTGACTTACCATACTGAGAAATTCACTTTTTTCTACCCACAATTGCCAGTAAATCATAGGAGGCTGCAAATGTGTTAGAGCTGTTTGTAATTTGGAACATGCTCGCAATCACCGAACTGGTTTTTATACCAGTGGAATCCCACCCCTGTGTCATAACCAGACTCAATAAAAGTAGTTTCATCCTTCCTTCCTGTGGAGTTGTTTTCATGGTTTGTTCTACAAAATGGTGCTGACAGAATGCTAGCTGCAATTCTTTGCACCCCAAAAGCATAACTCAAGACAATGGGACTAACCAATGAGAACCAAGAAAACCAAAATTCAAAAGCCGCAATACTTTTTCTACCCTGCTTCTTCAAAGTCCAATTTTGACTTCCATATGCCACAAACTTAACACTTGGTGGTGTAACTATGAAGTTTCTTGAATTAGAAGCGAAATATCTTCAAAGAAAAACCAGAAAATCCAATTGCCTCTTGAAAAGCACCTTTGGGACAACTATGACCTAGATCAGGGATCCCCAACCTTTTCAACGCCGCGGCCCGGTTCCGGCGTCAGCTGGCGCCGCTGCCCGGTTCGGCGTCAGCTGGCGCCGCCATCTTTGACGAAAATCACTTCCGTGACATCATCGAAGTGATTTTTCGTCAAAAAAATGGCGGCGCCAGCTTGCTTGGTGAGCTTTTTCGGTAGAAATGGCTTTCTACCCGGAAAGCTCACTGAGCGCCGGCGCCGCCATCTTTTTGACGAAAAATTGCTTTTTTACCAAAAAGATGGCGGCGCCCAGCAACCAGCGGCCCGGTAAGGCTTGTTCAAGCGGCCGGTACCGGTCCGCGGACCGGCGGTTGGGGACCCCTGACCTAGATGACTGAGAATCTCCATAGATACCTATGAAAATTAAGAAAAAGCATTTGGATGATGGGATAAATGTACCTATAACTATCAAGATCAGAGTTATGTAGGCAATGGTTTTCCTTGTGATTGGTATAGTTGGACTTAGAAACATGATATAAAGAATACTACAGTGATGTTTTTTGAGTCTGATGTTGGAGACGATTCCTGAGAATACTATGCTATTTTGCCAGAATTCCACTCAATGAACAAATGACCCAGTCCAAATTAGCACACTTTGGACACATTATGCAAAGACTTAGCTCTCTGGAGAAATCTATAATGTTGGAAAAGATGGAAGAGAAAGAAAGAGGATGACCAATAACAAAATGGATGGGTTCAATTAAAAGTTGATAGGTGCCCCTTGGAAAACCTGAAGCTTTAGGGTGGGATCAGACAAAACTGGGTGGTCACCAAGAGTCAATACAGATAGAATGGCATATGATCAATCTAACAAATGGTATTGCATTATTGTAGTGTGTGTGTGTGTGTGTTTAAATAAATGTTTGAAAAAATAGAATCCTGTAGCAAATTCCACCTTTTCTCCCACTAAAAGTCAGTTTTGTGTTAATCACAAAATCATCCTGGATTATACCAAAAATATCTCTGTCTTCATGTACATATCAAATGTGAGACTGAAATACTAAGAATTTACTGGTTTCCTATGCAACCTTGCAAAACTCACTGTGTAATCTAATTTATTCCTCACATTAGACTTTTCTATTCATTTTAAACACTCAAGAGAAACGAGCAGCCTTTAAAATTGAATTAATATTTAAAATACTCTGGAGCACAAAGATATTCATTGCTCTTATAATCTAAAGGTATCATTAACTCAGAAAACATGGAACTGTCAATTAACTTCCAACTCTGTGCTTCTGTTATAACATAAATGAAAAGCATGCTATGCTTGAAAAAGAGGCAAAATAACTTTTGAACCTGGGTTCCAAAATGTTTGCCCTTCTATTTTTAAAACATTAATAAAACTAATATTTAGGTGGAAATAATCAATGCACTCTATATTTAGGGGATCGCACAGCAAGAGCAAGAAAACAAAAATGAGTTGGAAGGTACAGCTTTTGCTAATAAAATAATGTGATTCTAAATGTAAAAGTGATGAACATGGAAGATACAGCTCCTCTATAGGACTGCTTCTATCTTTGATTGGCAATGGAAAATGTTAAATGTTTCCATTTAATCCAGAGAGCCCAATAGCATATTAGTATTTAACACTTTATAGGCAACATAATGCTCTTACAGATAGCTGGCTAGAAAAATGTTCTGAGGAAGATCCTGGAACTGTTCCATTATTTTCTGCTGTCACTTGATTTTATTTTACAATTTACCAAAAAGAAAAAGTATTTTGCTTCTGGTATCAGAATGGCTGAACCAAAGACAGAGGTGAGTTTTCAGAAAAGAGGTAGTCAAAAATATATTTCTACATAGAAATTCAAGAATCTAGGAAGCTTTATCCCACAATCCTTCAAGTATAAAAGCACTTTCTAGTTAATCTGCACTGAGAGAAATGAACCTTGTGTGAACTCATTCATCTATTATTTCATAGTCTCTCAGCCTAAGTTTTAGCATTAAAATTAGCACTATAGCACCTACAGAAGGAAACTTCATAACTCAGGAATAGAGCAGAAAGCAATCCTACACAGAAATGATAACATACAGACTTTGTGATCAAGGGTTCCCTCTTGCCTACTAAATTACAAATAACCCCCAATGATAAATGAAATAACTATAGGCAGCAAGAACCACTGGTGGTGCCAAGAGAAAGAATTTGGAGAAAAGAAATGAAAATAAAGTGAAAGTGAGTAAGTATTGTAAGACAGAGAGTGTCTTGCCTCTTGTGGAATTAAGAGGTTTAGCTGAAGTTAACACAAGCATAAATGGAAAATTTGTGAAAGAAAAACTGATGGAAAAGAAGGGAAACTTAATTTGAACAGTGATGGAGACAGCTAGATGTTGTCATAGTGAAAATGTTGCTGTTCTAAAATTTCAGACCGTGATACTTTGTTGAGAGGCGCTCAAGGAGGATATCCTCTCCAATATTTTAAAATTGGATAGGATAATTAAGTTCAGGTCCCAAGTTGTACTTCAGCTGTTAAGTTTGGGTTTCTTAACTTCAGCTATTTAAGATATGTGGACTTCAAGTCTCAGAATTCCACAGCCAGTTCAGTTTATCCCAAAGGTGCTTTTTTCAGGAGGCAACTGGACTTTCTTGTTTAGGACAACCATGACCTGGATGACTGAGAATCTCTACAGACTTTCAGTTCAGTTTATCTTTTTTCTCCTAAGAGACTTAGTTCCTTAACATTGGGTTCCAGTCCTTGTAAAAGCTGTTAGCAAAGATGACATTGTTAACTCTATTCCTTGGGTTGGGTTATGAAAAAAGCAGATCAAAACAAAAGGCAAACACAAATAAAGAACATAAAAGGACTGATAATTGACAACATAAAAGGATTGATAATTGACAACATGATTGACTTTTGTCTCAACATATGTCCACACAAAAATAATCACAATGACGGAATCCCCAATTATAACTTCAAAAAAGGCAACTATGAACTTATAAACAACGATCTCTCATCCCTTGATTGGCAATTTCTATTCTTTGGATGCAATACTGTAGAAGACCATTACAACATATTTTTACTTGAAGTCAAAATAGTCATCAAACTATATGTACCATTAACAACTCCCAAAACCAGAAAAAACAAATTACCCATAACAATAAGGAAGCTTCAATCCAAAAAGAAATCACTTTGCGGAAAAACAAATCTGGTCACGTTGCCAACTTCAAAAGCTGATACAAAAATTTATGCCACCAGATAAAAACTGAATGCACCAATTATCACATTAAACAAGAAGAAAATCTTCTATGCACCAATTCCACCCACACTTTCTACAATTTTGTAAACAACACACTAAAAGACTCAAGGTTCATTCCACCCCTGAAAGGACCTAATGGTAAAGACTGCAATGATGACACCATTAAAGCCAGCCTCTTTCACACATTCTTTGGCTCATTATTTGTAAACAGCAATGGATCATGCCCAGTATTTCCTATTCGAACCACAGACAACAACAAT
This sequence comes from Notechis scutatus, assembly GCF_049901735.1. Taxonomy (NCBI): domain Eukaryota; kingdom Metazoa; phylum Chordata; class Lepidosauria; order Squamata; family Elapidae; genus Notechis; species Notechis scutatus. The sequence goes on along the minus strand of NC_142011.1, from coordinate 152,925,539 downwards.
GATCTAATATATATCGATTTTACAAAAGACAAGGTTGAAAAAGCACTACGCAATCTAAAACCATCTCTATCTATTGGACCAGACAGAATATGTGCCTACTTCTTAAAAAAGCTATCCACTGCCATAGCCAAACCTCTAAGCATAATCTTTGAAAAATCTTTCAGGACCAGCTCCTTGCGAAAACTATGGTCACAAGCCACAGTCATCTCCATCTTCAAAAAGGGAGACCCCAGCCTAGTTGAAAATTACAGACTATTCTCTTTATGCTGCATCACCTGTAAAGTCATGAAATCAATTATTAACCAATCCATCTTCCTCCACTTAGAGACAAACAACCTACTCTCTAATAAACAATTTGGTTTCAGGAAAAAACTATCATGTAATCTGCAACTCTTACACTGCAAAAACATATGGACTACACAAGTCGATCAGGGCAAAGCAATAGATGCAATCTACATAGACTTCTGTAAAGCCTTTGATTCAGTGGTACACGACAAACTACTCCTAAAACTAAAATCTTATGGTATCTCTGGACACCTGCGTAACTGGATAGAAGCATTCCTGTCAAACAGACAACAAATGGTCAAAATTGGGAGTGGCCTATCAAATTCTGTACCTGTCAACAGTGGTGTCCCCCAAGGCAGTGTTTTAGGACCAACTCTCTTCATACTCTACATAAATGACCTCTGTGATCTTATCAAGAGCAACTGCATTCTCTTCACTGATGAAGTAAAGCTATTCAACACCACAGACAATACTGCTACCCTTCAAAAAGACCTTGACTAGGTATCAGAATGGTCAAACAAATGGCAACTTCAAATCTCAACAAATAAATGCTCTGTCCTACATATTAGCAAAAAAAATCAGAAAATAAAATACAGGCTGAATAGTCAAGACCTTGTTGATGATCCAAACTCTGTCAAGGATCTTGGAGTCCTCATCTCTAATGACCTAAGTGCTAGAGACCACTGTAACTACACAGCCAAAAAGGTGTTAAGAGTTGTTAACCTAATCTTACATAGCTTTTTCTCTGGTAATATTACACTAATAACTAGAGCATATAAAACATTTGCTAGACCAATACTCAAATACAGCTCATCAGTCTGGAACCCTCATTACGTATCTGATATTAACACAGTTGAGAAAGTCCAGAAATATTTCACAAGAAGAGTTCTCTATTCCTCTACTTGTTGTAGAATACTTTATGCCTCCAGACTTGAAATTTTAGACCTAGAAAACCTTGAATTATGCTGCCTTCGGTCTGATCTAAGTATGGTATATAAAATCATACATTGCAATGACTTACCTCTCAATGAATACTTCAGCTTCAACCATAACAACACAAGTGCAAACAATAGATACAAACTCAAGGTAAACCACACCAAACTTGATTGCAGGAAATACGACTTCAGCAACAGAGTGGTCAATGTCTGGAATACTCTACCTGACTCTGTGGTTTCTTCCCCAAACCCCAAAAACTTTAACCTTAGACTGTCTACTATTGACCTCACCCCTTTCCTAAGAGGTCTGTAGGGTGTGTGCATAAGTGCACCAACATGCCTACCATCCCTGTCCTATTGTTTCTTTTATTTATTTATTTATTTTTCTTATATGTATCCATGTATTCATAACTATGTTTTTACTGATACCTATTATCTTGTAAACAATTGACAAAAATAAATAAATAAAACATAAAATAAATAATCCTCTTATAGTCAAGGATACCTAGTAACCCTTGTGGATTATTTTAAGCAGATAGAAGTGTCACAGCATAGAGGGGCCTTCACTTTGGCATCTGGTAATGGCATAAATAGCTATACTAACATGGGGAGATTCCTTTTTCTGGTATTTTCAGGTCCCTGAGAGTCCGGCACACAGAGATGATCAAACATCTCCTCTGTTGCTCATTTTACAGAGACATTTGAATATCTCTTATCTCTCCAGTATTTACAAGGCTCCCTGGTGATACTGATCAGCGTTTTGTTTTTGTTCTTCTTTCTGAATGTGATTGTACTCTGACATACAGCTTTGTTAAGCTTTTCCACAACAGCCTGTAAAATTTGCTGGGAACTGACCACCAGTAAGAGTTAAGCAGATCTGACAAACGCCTTGCTTGTATAATTGCACTGTTGTAATTATGTCTATTGTGTTTACTGTGCTTGTCATCTTGTTGAACAGCCAATTGATATACACTACCAACATAGAATATTTTACTCCTCTCATTTTCATTCTTCTCATAGACAGAATAATCTTGTATCATTTGTATCATTCTAAATTATATAAATTATATAAATGTGGTACTATTTCATTATATATTAAGCCTAACATGCTGTTATAATTAGTTGTAATATTAACATAAATCAGTGGTGGGATTCAAAAATTTTTACTACAGGTTCTGTGGGCGTGGCTTGTTGGGTGTGTAAAATCTCCAGTCAGAGGTGGCATTTGCCAGTTCTCCAAACTACTAAAAATTTCCGCTACCGGTTATCCAGAACTGGTCAAAACCTGCTGAATGCCACCTTTGATATGAATCATATTTTATTTAGTTGAAGGTTTCAGTTCTCTAAGGTTTTAGGAGTTTTGTGTTTTGCATCCTTTGGACAAGCAAAGTCAGAGGGTGATTCGCTTAATAACTGTTGCAGCACAGGTCATAAAAGTGATGCAGAACTCACTGTCAGATCTGCCATCAAACCACTTTAGCCCAGCTTATCTTCACTTTGATGGCAGCCTGTCATAAACTGTGGGGACAAGGGAAGGGGAGGATATAGGGAGGGGGGATGACAGGAACCAGACGAGCAACCAAATACAACGGTTAAAAGATCCAAGGACACCAGTCTAGGAAAGGAATGTAAATGCACACCAAATGTGAAATGCACCCAAATGTGAACCTGTTACCAAAATACCTAAATTGAACCTTACTGGACACCACCAAGATGACCATGGGGAGAGGGCCTGGAAGAAAGGGAAATTACCAGATTTACAGGGGAATTCCTCAGATCTGACTATACTACACTGTAACCACTTAGCTTCAATAAAAGCATACCTTTCAATACAGATGGAGTTGAGGGTTTTTCTTTCCTGAATCCCTAAACTAAGACAGGTCAGACACTCACATAACAACTGTCTGTCTTGCTTAGCAACAGAAATGTTGGGCTCAAATGTGATAGTAAGTTGTGGACTACCTGTATCTTTCCGTTGATCTTTAACCAAAACAATATAAATTTGAAATTTAATCTTGCTGACTCCTATGATGTCATTTTTAAAAGCACATGTCCACTGCAGTCTTTTGGGAGGGGGGTGATTTTGTTTGTTTGCTTCAAAATTGAGACTGCAGAGACCCTGTGGAAAAAGGGTCTACTTGTATTTTTATTCTACCTTCTTCTGAAGCTGTGAGGCTTCAATGGGCTGTGAAGGAGACTCGCACACTCAAAACCTACTCTTGTGTTGCCAGGCTGAGCAAGCAAGAGAAAAATTCTTTATATTTATGTAAAGGGTTTAATCTTAGTTTTTTGAGCTGCCCTCCCCTTCCCAAACTCAAACAGTGATAAATTGTAGGTGACATACAGGTAATCTGGCACTTCAAAGAAACGTTTGATAATTTGTTTATACTGAATTTCATGAATCCAATCTAGCCATGGGGACTTGAATGTTTATCCATTTGGGTTCTGTATTTTTTTTATATTTTAAAACTCTGATTTGTAATTTAATTATGTTACTGTTGAATTTAGTATACTTCACTGCTTTATCAGTATTTTTAGCAGACTGTGGAACTAGGTCTTTCAGTTTAGAATTCTTCAATTCCACAGGAAGATGCCTTTAAATTAGATCATATTTCTACTGTTTCTACCTGGTATGCTATACTGCGACAAAAAAGTAGCATATATCAGTATAAGTATGCAAACTGAGTGAACCAAACAATTGAGTCAGTTTTAACATCCAATGTACAAATGAATACAAAAAGATAACACTACAATAAAGAAGCAAATCTAACCTGTTTTTAACATCTGGATGAGTTTAGAGAATAGATACTTATTCTCTTTTATATTGCTTTGCAAATGGCACCTCTGGAGACAATCAGAGCTTGGGTGGTGATTTTCAGAGTGGAAAATATTATTGAGAAGGGAGCAGGAGTAATAAACAGGTTTGAATGCAACAGAAAGTAATTAGGTACTGGCAGACTAGTGGGAAAAGGAAGAAAATTGGGAAAAATTGCAAAATTGTTTTGTTGTGATTGAGTGGCACATAACCTTGTAAAAGGAAGTAAAACCTAAGTATGAGATAAATGAAGAATGCAAATATATTAACACATGAAACCAGAGGTGGTATTCAGCAGGTTCTGGCCAGTTCTGGAGAACCAGTAGAGGAAATTTTGAGTAGTTCGGAGAACCACCTCTGACTGGAGATTTTACAGTATCCTTCCCTTACCATGCCCACCAAGCCACGTCCACAGAATTGGTAGTAAAAAAAAATGAATCCCAACACTGCATGAAACCTGTGTTATTTATAAGTACAGATCAATCTGGCAAGTTTCTTTTTATGTCGTTAAATGTGGCACCTATGGCAGCTTTTCCTGGAAATTGTGCAGAGCAAGGGCTATATAATAAATTGAGGATGAAGGGTTTAAGAGACACACACATCACTGTATGAGCCAGTGAGACTCAATTCACCACAACCCATACATGTGTGCTTGTTCATGTCCTATTATATATGTGCATTAACTTGTTTCAAGTCATGCATTGTATCATTTAGTCTTGAGAGAGGCCCTGTCATCTGACTATTTCATATGTCCCAAAATTGGGGTTATCTGCTCTGAGACATTTTCAAAATGAAGTCAGATCATTGAAAAGATAATTCCTGACTTCCTAAAATTACCTCAGGGTGCTTATTCATCCTATCTTGCTAATCTTCCCCATCCTGTCAAGCTATATTGTGACCTATTGAAATTCTTACCCACCATGCCAATTCAGAGTAGGTTGAGTATATAAACAAAAATGAAGCATTTTCTTTCCACAAGTAACCATTCCAAAGTTTCTGTTCTCACTATGCTATTGGGAAGAAGAAGGGGAAAAAAACTACATCAATGGATAAAAGGTTAATTTATACATTGAATTATCAGTGTATTTTTTTTGCCTCATTCCTACTGCCCTCACAGGAATTTATTATGTGTTTGGAGCTTATTTAATTCTGAAGAGAAATCTACTCCCTAAGTGTAGAATAAGCTTCTATAGGATCCATTTAATTAAGATTTTACAGCCTTTTTTAATGGTCAAATACATGAAAAAAACGATGCCAATGATAAAGGACCAATTTGGATATATAATTAATGTAATCATGTAAGGACAAGAGTGTCTACTATCTTTTTCTTTTAAAAATATTTCTCTCCCACCTGTTCTCACAGTAATGGTACTGCCATTGATGGAAAATTAACCAAGAAAAGAGATGGTATTTGACCTTCCATTTTACAAAATATTATTAGTAATTTCACACCTGAAAGATCTGCCTGGCAATTATGATGTAAGTAATGGGTTTTAGTACTGTACATGTACACATGTGTGCGTGTGTATGTCAGAAAGAGGGAAAAATATAAAGAGGCACTTTCAGAAAGAAAACCAAAATGAATACAACAGGAAAACAATAGAATGAAGTAGTCTGAAATGATATTCTCTATGTTTTTAGGAATAAATTATTTGTCTACTTTGGTATTATTAAGTAAATTGCATAAGTGGAAAAACCAGGCAACTGAAGTAAGTAATAATTAGGACAGTAAAAGAAAGAGTAGTAAATAAATATAAAAATGCCAAGACAATATGACAAGGTATACATAAAAATGCCTTCTCTGCTGATCACTAGAAATACAATTATAGCAGCATCTTTATTTCTGAACCTTCCCAAGAAACTGTTCAGAATTTCAAATAAATCCCGTGCGACTAGACAATTTGGGAAGCTTCATTTCTGTGCTTGTAGTTCCTCTTCTGTGAATTACACTGAACGATCACAACTATGCACCGCTCACTCCCTAAAATATTATCAAGACTCTAAGTAAACCTAGGAAATTTGAAAATCTGCTTCTTATTCTGCTTGTGAACAGCTTCAGGCACACATTTTGTTTCCCTCAACAGAATGTTCATACTAGCTGACGTTATGGTGCTTTATCTTGACAGGAGGCTCATCTGCCTTTAATTAATTCCCAGGGAAGCCTTTATGTGTTACTAGAATGCTGGCTATATAGAGAAGTACATCTCTTTCAATTTATTTTGCTGTTCTGAGATGCTTTCCTTGGCTGGAAATTTATCTTAAAGCCTGAACCTAGAAAACACACACAAACACACACACAAAGGAGAAAGGAACTATACATGAAAATGTATTCCCTTAATCACACTGTATCTAAATAGCTAATCTTACTGTTGATTTCAGGTGCAATTGATAGATTGATATTGTACTTACTTGCACTTTTTAAAATTTGTTTTATAAGTATTACTTTACCTTCCTGAGAAAATAGGAGTCACAGTCTGTCACCTCCATCCTTTCATACAACCCAAAAGCTGTCACAGAATCTCAATATTAGTGTATTTCTTTTCATCGTATAAATGTGCTCTCTACAAAATTTTACTTTATTATCCCCAAAATTGTCTTTTTTAAGTGACTTTTACTGAAACTTTAAAAAATAAGATAAAAAATTAATTCAAACTAATATAAAGTAAGGAGTAGGGAAGAAAAGGAAAGCAAAGACAAAGACAAAGCAAAAAGTGCAAGAAAAGAAATAAAAAGTTGAAGAAAAATAGAAAGAAAAAAGATGAAAAGAAGAAGTTTCTGATGTTCTTCCAGTACATGTACAATTATATTTTAACTTCTCTCTTCAAAGGTAGACCATAATATTCTTTGCATATTCTATCCCATATAATCATCAATGCCACCACAAATTCATTGTTTTCATTTTTAAGCAAAAAGCCCAGCCCCCAATATTTTCCTATCTGAAAAAAAACAACCAAATGCCATTCTTTGTGTTCCACTTCTATAGGTCAACTAAAAGACCCATTCACACAAACTTCCACCACACCAAAGGGACAAAATGAGATAGGAAATACAGAGCCGGTTTTGTGGCAGCCGTAGCTTTCTTTTCGACACAGAAATATCTGGCGGGGTGTGTGTGTGATAAATATTTCTTTTCAAAAAAAAATCTGGAAGACTGCTGATTGCTGCCAGTGTCCTCCCCAAATTCCAACATCTGTTTCTATATGTCAAGCAAGTTATTACTTTTCAGAATAAGTATGTAATCAAAGAGGATTCCCTCATTTAACCTGATGAATGCTTGGAGATCATAGCAACATGAAAGAAGGGGGCTATTTAGGCCATCAAGTCCACCCCTGTACTAAATGCAGAAAACATATTAAAGCCTCCAAAACAGATGGCTGTATAGCCTCCACTTGACTATCTCGAAATAAAGTGAATCTGTCATTCTCTAGATAATTGCTTTCACTTCAAACTATTCTTACTGGTAAGAAGGTGTTTTCTTTTTTTAATTTTTCCTAGTGTTCAGTGAGAATCTGTGTTCCTGTTACTTATTTCCATTATTCAATATCTTAAATAATGGAATTAAATAGCCTGAAGAAGAAAGGGAAAGGTCTTAATCTTATTTTAGAGACTCCTTTCAAGCAGTTGAAGAGTGCCATTTTATTGTTTGTTTGTTTGTTTGTTTAATTACATTTGTATATCACCCATCTCACTCTCAGAATGTCTACCGTGTTCCAACATTGCTCATCTTTTCTCAAGATTAAAAACATGCAGTTGCTTTCAATTCTTTTCACAAGATTTAGTCTCCAAATCCTTGCCTAACCTATGGTCACAAGCCACAGTCATCCCCATCTTCAAAAAGGGAGACCCAAGCCTAGTTGAAAACTACAGGCCAATCTCCTTATGCTGCGTCACCTGTAAAGTCATGGAATCAATTATTAACCAATCCATCATCCTTCACTTAGAGACAAATAACCTACTCTCCAATAAACAATTTGGTTTCAGGAAAAACTATCCTGTAATCTGCAACTCTTACACTGCAAAAACATATGGACGACACAACTCGACCAGGGCAAAACAATAGACGCAATCTACATAGACTTCTGTAAAGCCTTTGATTCAGTGGTACACGACAAACTACTCCTAAAAATAAAATCCTATGGTATCTCTGGACAACTGAATAACTGGATAGAAGCATTCCTGTCAAACAGACAACAAATGGTCAAAATCGGGAGCGTCCTATCAAATCCAGTACCTGTCAATAGTGGTGTTCCCCAAGGCAGTGTTCTAGGACCAACTCTCTTCATACTCTACATAAACGACCTCTGTGATCATATTAAGAGCAATTGCGTTCTCTTCACTGATGATGTAAAGCTGTTCAATACCACAGACAATACTGCTACCCTACAAAAGATCTTGACTATGTATCCGAATGGTCAAACAAATGGCAACTTCAAATCTCAACAAATAAATGCTCTGTCTTACATATTGGCAAAAAAATCAGAAAATAAAATACAAGCTGAATAGTCAAGATCTTGTTGATGACCCAAGCTCTGTAAAGGACCTTGGAATACTCACCTCTAATGATCTAAGTGCTAGAGCACACTGCAACTACATAGCCAAAAAGGCATTAAGAGTTGTTAACCTAATCCTACGTAGCTTTTTCTCTGGTAATATCACACTACTAACCAGAGCATACAAAACATTTGCTAGACCAATACTCGAATACAGTTCATCAGTCTGGAACCCACACTACGTATCTGATATTAGCACAATTGAGAAAGTCCAGAAATATTTCACAAGAAGAGTTCTCCACTCCTCTACTCGCTGTAGAATACCTTATGCCACCAGACTTGAAATTCTAGAACTAGAAAACCTTGAATTACGCCTGTCTTCGGTCTGACTTAAGCATGGTATACAAAATCATACATTGCAATGTCCTACTTGTCAATGAATACTTCAGCTTCAACCATAACAACACAAGAGCACACAATAGATACAAACTCAAAGTAAACCGCACCAAACTTGATTGCAGGAAATACGACTTCAGCAATAGAGTGGTCAATGTCTGGAATACTCTACCTGACTCTGTAGTTTCCTCCCAAACCCCAAAAACTTTAACCTTAGACTGTCTACTATTGACCTCACCCCTTTCCTAAGAGGTCTGTAGGGGGTGCATAAGCGCACCAACGTGCCTACCGTCCCTGTCCTATTGTTTCTCTTATTCTTTTATTTTTCTTATATGTAACCATTTCATGTATTCACAACTATGTATACATTTATACTTATTATCTTGTAAACAATTGGCAAATCAAATAAATAAATAAATAAATCGTTCTTGTTGGTTTTCTCTGAACCTGTTCCAAATTTTGCTTCCTAAAATGGGATGCCCAGAATATGAGATGGAGAACAAGTTATGCCTTTGCTTTGGGAACCACACCCTGTTGATGTAGTCTCAGTTTGACTGTTGTTGAGGTGACACTGCTGAGTTATGTTCAATTTGCAAGCCAGTCACATTTCCCCATCTTTTTCACAAGAACCATAACAGACAGGTGTCCCCCTTCCTATGCATATGTGTTTGAATTTTTTTCCCCTAAATTAAGAACTGTTAAATGTCATTCTTTGCTTTTGGCCTGTTCGCTAACCTATAAATAACATTTTGAACATTATTCCTATCTTCTAGGATATTAACCAACCCATTCAATTTTTTGTCATCTGCATATTTAATAAATATTCCTTCCACTTTTTCATTCAAGTCATTAATGAAAATACTGAAGGCTAGCGGACCCAGGCCTGATCTTTGTGGCACCCCATTAACATGTCTCTCCAATCTGATGAGAAAGTACTTGATAAGTACTCTTCAAGTAATATTTTCAAGCCTGCTACATAGCCATCCAATTTAGTATTTAGTTAAATTTTGCATTATTAACTCATGAATAATGCATTTTTTTTTCTCTGAAAATGATTGTGGTGCTATGCTAATTTCTGTATATTAGTCTCAAATGAGAATCTCCAGTGACTTACCTCTTATATCTGCAATGCTATGATCCAATGCTAGGAATATCCTCATAAGGCTAAGCACATTAAACATTGTGAATAAAGAATGTCATCCTATTCCCTATGTTTCCAACACCTGCTGTCTTACTTGGCAATTTCCTTAAGAATCTGAGCTTTTGAAATTAGGAGAAAGCTAGACCTGCAGCTGTCCTTTGTTCCCCATATAAATTTTCATTGAAACTTGAGATATTAACATGGCACGAATGTTTAGCATCTGACTCTCTTTTCATCTGGATTGCAGAGGGCTTATAAAGAAAAAAATATCAATGTGAGGCAAAGGGGAGGGGAGGGGAAGGAGGGGTTTGCAGACATTTTAAACTTGCTGGCCACTACCTGGAAAGATCACGATCAAAACAGCTTGTACGACAGGGAAAAACTCTTTCAACTTAACAGAGATTGTGAAACTAATGAAAAATTCTCTGGATGGATTAAATTCAGTGCCAGTAAGATTGCCTGTAATATCTAGCATAGTTCCAAGTTCATACAATGAGAATAAAGAGCTCTCGTGAACTGGAAAAACAAACCCCACAGAGCTATCATGCTTGAAAATGGAAGTTTTACTATTCCTCTTTTGCTGCAGCTGAGACAGAAATTGGTTCAACTGTCCAACATATGTCTTGCTATAAGAACACAGTTTTCTGGAGCTGTTTTCAAAGTGGCACCAAATTTCCATGGCAAAAGACTTGGTATAACCCCACCCACCCACCCACCCAAAAAACCCTACCCACCCACAAAATCTTTGACAGAGAGTAATGGGGCAAATAGTTTGACAATAATGCTGCTACCCTAGTATCTGTTATGTAAAAGAGTGATGCATGAGGAGAGGTGTTCTTTCAGATTCTGTGGTCCTATCTTTCTGCTTTGCCATAATTATTTTCTGTATTATAATTCAGTCTTTCCTCAACCAGAGCCACTTCAGCTATTGCAATCTCTGCAATCATTACTATTGTACCACTTACTGTGAAGGATCCAGATTTGGGGAGGCTGCTCACTTCCAAAATGACTCTGCATTAGTTTTAAAATTATCATTAAAATGGGCAATATCCTATGATAACTTTCTATTTCTTTTCAGTCCAGTGGCTTGGGCAGCAATATCAAGGATTACCTTACAAAAGCAGAGATGGGTCAGACTCCAAATCACCATATGAAATGTTCTGTAGCTACAGAGAAATTTTATAGCATTGGCCCTTGATAATAGCTATCATTCATTCATCCATTCAATTTGGATAAGCACTCATCTCAAACTGGAGAAATTTAGGGCAGTGAACAATCATAAAAACAATAAAACCAGTTAAAACATAATACAAAAAAGAAAATAAATGCAAATAACATCCAAGAGGTATTATGATTGTTGGTGTAAATGGGGCTTTATACATATCTGGGTTGCCAGGCCCAGATACTTCCAGATTTTCAAAAATGCAGCAGAATCAAGACCATCTTAATATCTGGAAGGTGAATGTTCCAGAGGGAAAGACCTACAGCAGAGAGGGATTCTTCCATGGTTGATGAGACCCAGAGCCCACCCCGCTAAACTGGAACAAATGGGTAGAAACAACCGGGAAAAGACAGTCCCTCAGGTAACTCAGTCCCAAGACATTAAGAGCTTTAAAGGTGACGACCAGCAACTGAATTGTACCTAGAAACTCATTGGCAATCAATGCAATCCCCAAAGCAGTGTGTTATGTGTGGCAGAAGGCTAATATCAGGTGTGTTCTGAACCAACTGAAGATTCCAAATGAATCCAAGGGCAGCCCCTTGTAAAGCATGTCACAGTGTCAGAGGGTATGTGTGTCAGAGCCTCCTGGTACAGAACTGGATGCAGCTGACACACAATGTAGCAGAGGAAAAAACAGAGCTTCTGTATAGAGCTTTTTGATTGGTTGATTGGTTGATTGATTGATTAATATATACCATCAAGTTATTCTCGAATCCTAGTAACCTCATAGATACATTTTCTCCATGATGATCTTTCGCTATCCTGGTCTTTCAGATCTTCCAGTAGAGCTTTCATTGGCAGTGTAACTGAGTCCATCCACCTTGCTGTTGGTCATCCTCTTTTTCTCTTTCCTTCCACATTTCCCAGAATCTTTTCCAGAGAGCTAGGTCTTCACATAGTGTATCAATGTGTGGGAAGTATAATAATTTGGGCCTGACCATTTGTGCCTTGATTTGAAGAACTCTTGATTGATTTGTTCAGTGATACATTGATTTGTTTTGTGAGCTGTCCAGAGTATTCTTGGAAGTGTTCTCTGACACCAAAGTTCAAAGGCTTTAACACTCTTCCTTATCTTCCTTATCTTCAAATCCACCTTAGGAGATTCTGATCCCATAGTAGATTCTAATGTCAACCATGAGTCAAAAGCAAGAGACTCTTGAACCTTTTCTCTCAACTGATTCCAAACCAAATCTCACCTGGATTCTTTGGAACTCTTCTCCTTGGAAAATTTATATTAGGAGTGTCAGAGAATTTTTACACAGATTTTTATAGAAAGCCAATTTGGGCATTTTACCCTTGCTGGCTTTCCAACAAGTCAGATGCTGACATCATCAGAAGTCCAGATAGCATTAATTTTTTTCTCAAGTAAAACAACCTTCAAAAAGAGGTGCTTGAACAGAATTCTACTAAATGATACATAAAGCTGTGGTACAGATGGGATCTTTTTGTTAAAAAAAGTTGTGCACTAGGGGAATTTATTTCAGAGAAGCATGCATCAGGGAAATTTGCAGATCAAAGAATAAAGCAGGGTGATTTGCACTTTTTTTTTAAAAAAAAAAAGATTATTTGGCAATGTACTTTAACAGCTATGTAAATGAGGGGAAGAATCATACAAAATGTTCAAATAGCGTTTTCTACAGGTTTTTTTTAGCCATTAAAAAAGCTCAGCAGACTGGAATATAATATAGCTGTACGAAATGCACATAGTAATGCAGGCTACATTTTTATTGATCCTCACATCCCTACCTTGCAAGGGGGACCCCATGCTTCTAAGTTGTTTTTTTTAAAGCATAGGAGTTGCGTAAAAATAGTTGAACACAACATAGTTTTCTTTCTTGTTCTGCCCTTCAGCTCCTAACAAACTAAAGAGAAACAATGTTCAAATTTATTTATTTATTTATTTATTTATTTGATTTGATTTGCCAATTGTTTACAAGATAATAAGTATAAGTGTATACATAGTTGTGAATACATGAAATGGGTACATATAAGAAAAATAAAAGAAGAATAAGAGAAACAATAGGACAGGGACGGTAGGCACGTTGGTGCGCTTATGCACGCCCCCAACAGACCTCTTAGGAAAGGGGTGAGGTCAATAGTAGACAGTCTAAGGTTAAAGTTTTTGGGGTTTGGGGAAGAAACTACAGAGTCGGGTAGAGTATTCCAGACATTGACCACTCTATTGCTGAAGTCGTATTTCCTGCAATCAAGTTTGGTGCAGTTAACTTTGAGTTTGTATCTATTGTGTGCTCTTGTGTTGTTATGGTTGAAGCTGAAGTATTCATTGACAGGTAGGACATTGCAATGTATGATTTTATATACCATGCTTAAATCAGACCGAAGACGGCGTAATTCAAGGTTTTCTAGTTCTAGAATTTCAAGTCTGGTGGCATAAGGTATTCTACAATGAGTAGAGGAGTGGAGAACTCTTCTTGTGAAATATTTCTGGACTTTCTCAATTGTGCTAATATCAGATATGTAATGAGGGTTCCAGACTGATGAACTGTATTCGAGTATTGGTCTAGCAAATGTTTTGTATGCTCTGGTTAGTAGTGTGATATTACCAGAGAAAAAGCTACGTAGGATTAGGTTAACAACTCTTAATGCCTTTTGGCTATGTAGTTGCAGTGGGCTCTAGCACTTAGATCATTAGAGGTGAGTATTCCAAGGTCCTTTACAGAGCTTGGGTCATCAACAAGATCTTGACTATTCAGCTTGTATTTTATTTTCTGATTTTTTTGCCAATATGTAAGACAGAGCATTTATTTGTTGAGATTTGAAGTTGCCATTTGTTTGACCATTCTGATACATAGTCAAGATCTTTTTGTAGGGTAGCAGTATTGTCTGTGGTATTGAACAGCTTTACATCATCAGCGAAAAGAACGCAATTGCTCTTAATATGATCACAGAGGTCATTTATGTAGAGTATGAAGAGAGTTGGTCCTAGAACACTGCCTTGGGGGACACCACTATTGACAGGTACAGAATTTGATAGGACGCTCCCAATTTTGACCATTTGTTGTCTGTTTGCCAGGAATGCTTCTATCCAGTTATTCAGTTGTCCAGAGATACCATAGGATTTTTTTTTTAGGAGTAGTTTGTCGTGTACCACTGAATCAAAGGCTTTACAGAAGTCTATGTAGATTGCGTCTATTGCTTTGCCCTGGTCAAGTTGTGTCATCCATATGTTTTTGCAGTGTAAGAGTTGCAGATTACAGGATAGTTTTTTCTGAAACCAAATTGTTTATTGGAGAGTAGGTTGTTTGTCTCTAAGTGGAGGATGATGGATTGGTTAATAATTGATTCCATGACTTTACAGGTGACGCAGCATAAGGAGATTGGTCTGTAATTTTCAACTAGGCTTGGGTCTCCCTTTTTGAAGATGGGGATGACTGTGGCTTGTGACCATAGGTTAGGCAAGGAGCTGGTCCTGAAAGATTTTTCAAAGATTATGCTTAGAGGTTTGGCTATGGCAGTGGATAGCTTTTTAAGAAGTAGGCACATATTCCATCCGGTCCAATAGATAGAGATGGTTTTAGATTGCGTAGTGCTTTTTCAACATTGTCTTCTGTAAAATCGATATGTATTAGATCATTGTTGTTATCTGTGGTACGGCTAGGAAATACTGGGCATGATCCATTGCTGTTTACAAATACTGAGCCGAAGAATGTGTTAAAGAGGTTGGCTTTAATGGTGTCGTCGTTGCAGTCTTTACCATCAGGTCCTATCAAGGGAGGGATGGACCTTGAGTCTTTTAGTTTGTTGTTTACAAAGTTGTAAAATAGCGTGGGTGGAATTGGTGCTTAGAAGGTTTTCCTCTTGTTTAATGTGATAATTGGTGCATTCGGTCTTTATCTGGTGGCATAAATTTTTGTATCGGCTTTTGAAATTGGCAATGTGACCAGATTTGTTTTTCCGCCAGAATGATCTCTTTTTGGATTGAAGTTTCCTTATTGTTATGGGTAATCTGCTTTTTTGTTTTGTTTTGGGAGTTGTTGTTGGTACATATAGTTTGATGACTCTTTTGACTTCAAGTAAAAATATGTTGTAATGGTCTTCAACAGTATTGCATCCAGTGAATAGAGATTGCCAATCAAGGGATGAGAGATCGTTGTCTATAAGATCATAGTTGCCTTTTTTGAAGTTACAATTGGGGATTACATCATTGTGGTGATTTTTGTGTGGGCGTATGTTGAGACAAAAGTGAATCATATTGTGGTCACTGCTGGAAAAGGGTTCTTTAGTTTGTATTCTATAAATTAAATTCAAACTATTGCAGAAGATGAGATCGAGGCAGTTGTTTAGTCTAGTGTTGTTGGTTACTAGTTGTTCCAGTCCCAGATTTGTAATAGCATTGTAGAAGGTTGTGTGTATGATTTCAGTTGTACATTCATTTAGGGTCCAGTCAATATGAGGTAGATTGAAATCGCCAAGAAAGATAAAAGGGTATGGGCAGGATGCAGCCCATGTTAGTAATGTATTTAGCTTGTTTACATGTTCGATGTCATAATCAGGTGCTCTGTAACATAGTAAGAATCGAATTGTGATATTTAAGGATAGTTCACAGATGATGGTCTCAGGAAGAGCAAGCTCCTGGGTAACTTGGATATTTTTTAGATGTAAGGACTTTTTATAGAAGATAGCAACACCACCTCCTCTACGAATTTCACGATCTGATCGGTAAACATGATAGTCTCTTACTGTGGTAATGGAGTCAGGGAGAGATGCATTGAGCCATGTTTCACACACAAATATAATGTCGAATTTAGCCATATTTAGTAGGAGGAAAAATTCAGGTATTTTATTCACGAGGCTTCTTGCATTGAGTAGTTTGCATTTAAGGCCAGTAGTAGTTGGAATTGAGGTAGTTAGGGGCGTGCATGCCTAGTCTTGGGTGATGGTGGATCGGTTGAGGTAGGGTTGTGGTTGAGGGTTAAAGCTGAGTTGCGGGTTGTGTGGCTTACTTTTGATACAGTCAGCATGGTAGTCAATGTACAGGTCCTTCTCTCCATTGTCTAGACGTTTTTTGAGTTCAGTGCGGAGTACACGGGAGTGGGCACGTTGCTGTATGGTTAGGTCAGGGCGACAACGGAGGTTCTTATGGTTGGTGTTGGTTTTGGCGAGTGAATTTATAGTGTAAATGAATTTACGTTTGCTTGATTCATTTTTGCAAATGACCCTGAACAAGCGTGGGGCCACAGAGCCGTCTCTGTTTTTGAGCTCTCGGCCAATGCGGGAAATGTCAAGTATTTCATCAGCGGAGATGGTTGATGCTTGATAATCACTGATGATGTTTCAGACAGTTGCGATGTCATCATTGTCATTGATGTCCTCTAGACCAAATAAGATGGCATTTGGACATTTCCGTTCACGCTCAACGGCTTCTCTGATGAGGATTGGGATATCCATATTTGTCTGGGTTGTGTTTATTTATGGATTGGGTTTTGGATTGGGTTGTGGTTGTTGGGTAGAGATGTGGTTTGTAGCTATTGGATGTTCAGGTTTTTGCGTTGTGTCTTTTTTTTCAAGGTTGGATATTCTTTCTTTTACGGCGTCCAGGGATGCTACTATGGTGTTAAGGGATGTTTCAATGGTTTTGATGGTATCAACTCTTTCAGACAGATCCAGTTTGGGTCTGCATGATTTGCAGAGATATGGAAACTCATTGGATGATTCTAGGTATTGAATCATTTGCTCAGGTAATCCCAAGCAGTCATGATGAGCGTATTTTTTACACAGAGAACATTTGATGGAGTTTTCATTATCCTTTAGATTTTTGTAGCATTTAAGGCATGTGCAGGAGTCTTGTGGTTCATTGGTGGGGATTATTCTTTGCTGATCTTAAAAACATTGGGCATGGGCAGGGCATACCATGAACAATTTTGTTTTCCTCTCAAGACAGAAAAAAAATATGAAATGCCATAGAACAGGACTTAAGTGTAAGTGTAACAAATATATCCTTACCCCTACTCTTTACAAAAGAAAATAAAACAGATGAATAGCACCTTTGCCCTATTCAGTACGGGGGAGGGGGTGCATTATCCATTTTTCCAGAGGAGAGGGCATACCGCTCTGAACACACCATTCCTCCTATGTTAAAAAGATTCTGCCATCAGCTATTGCAGTAAAATAGAGTAAATAGCATTTTTGCAGCCTTAGGTCTAACCAGTGATAGATTGTAATGTCTAACATTTATGTGTATTGGGAGACTGGGAAAAATAATGGTTCATTTGAGCCTGATTGCTGATAGGCAGTATTAGACATCAGTCCAGTGCTTTGGGGGAAGAGGGAGACTAGGTCTTGTTTGTTTGTTTTTCAGGAATTGTAAACTAGTAGCTAACTTGAAAGATTAAGGTTAGTATACTAATAAGATTGCCTGCATTTTTTTTCTTAACTTAGTTAGCTGTAGAGGATGCCCAGAAGTTCAGAGGAATCAGAAAACAGAATACAACAGCATATTGCCCAAAAGGTCCAGCATTATATGGTTTTCAGAAAACTGGTGTATAGGCAGAAAAATGCTGATTTCTCAAAATGATTCCCAGGGATGTGCTGGGAACAGTGCAAAAAATGTGCATAAGGGCTTAACAGGTACAGAATGCTTGATTCCTGCATAGATATTCCAATTTTTAAAAGAAAAGTTACTAATGGAAAGGAGAAATGTTATGTCCTCAGAAGGGAGGGAGGGAGGGAGATTATATTTATGGCTAAATATATCTTTGATCCAGTTCCAAATCAAAGAGATGGTCTCACAGCTGAAGAACCAGCAAAGTAGATTTCATTTGTTGTTTTGAAATTTAAGTCTGTATACTTCTCCATCATTACAGCTTCATTTAGAAGGGGGGAGACAAATTCCTTTCTTCTACAAAGGAATTCTTTCCTCTAGACCCTGTTCTAGGAAGATAGAGGGAAACTGGATGGATTTATTACAGTTACCTGCTAACTACTTCTGCTTGCCCTCTGACTTGAAGATAGACCTTTTCTGGAGACTGAATTTACTACACTTAATTAAACAACAATTGACAAGAGAGGATATTAGGAAACAAACATGGATTTTTGACTCGAGACAATTTATTTATAACTTTGGGATGATCTGGGATAGTTAAAATGCTGTAGTAATCTTGTAAATTGCAAGTGGATTATAATAACACTTTGTTAACAGAGCGTTTTGAAACTTTTAACTTTGTTATGTTTTACTATTATTGTTTTTCCTGTTAATTACTTTGTCACTAATATAACATAGAGAAGACTGTCAATAAATTGTTAATATAGTACTTTAAAAGTTTTGGGAGGGCCTATTTCACAAGCGGTGGGAACGGATGTAGTTATATATTAATCAGTATTCAAGCAGGTGGGATAATGTGTTGTAGTATGATGCATCTTTTTAATGTTCTGATTGCTTTGTGTTTTGTATGTTTTTTTTTTTTCTTTTATGTCTTGGATTTTTATTTAGTTTTGTATTTTGCATTTTAACTTTGTTCTGAATAAAATATGAAAAACATTTTTTTAAAGATTAATGGAAATAGAATTATAATCTGTAGTCCAAGCACCAACTATCTTCTACATGCATCAAGAATGTAAGGTATCTCGTATCTTTATGAACCCAATCCAAAGAAACCTGGTCTATTATTTTGCTTTATTGTCATCTCATAACAGCAAGATATACACCAAAAAAAACAACACACCTGAAATATACTTATTTTTTTGATATTTACGTATTTATTCTGGAAGCTATTTGGCAGATCTATTTGGCATTAGGCTTTTCTCTCAAACAATGTTTTCACCATATTATTTATTTTATTTTCATCTTTTGTATTTGATATGGTCATTGATTAGACTAATTGTTAAACAATAAACTAAGCACCAGATTAAGAATGAGGTAATCCTTATGAAATATGGAAAAAAATTTAATATTAACCTGCTGGGAGATAAACTATGCTAAATTAGAACAAAGAAGTGGTTAGAACTCATGTGTTAATTATCTCACATTTAATTTTATTATTTCTGCAGAATTAACTGACTCAAAATGTTCTTCATGTGCCTGAATCCTAGATTTCTGGGTCATTAATGGCATACATACATACATACATACATATATACATATACATATACATATACATATATATATATATATATGGTGTTCGGCTTGGTTCGGGTATTTTCCCACGTCATTGTAGTTCTTTTAAAGTTGTAGCAACGTTTCAGCAGAATCTCATCTGCCATCATCAGGCTTCTGTATTGTGTCCGTCTGTGGGTCAGACTTTTACAGTGGTTTCAGATTTAAATTTGGGGCAGCCTATTGCTGTGCCAGAACACACACACACATATATATATACACACACACACACACACATACATACATACATACATACATATATAGTCACTAGCACAGAATATATCATCTATAAGGGTTAAAAATCTGTCCCTTTTAAAATCTCAGTGTAGATCATCTTGGGCAGGCATGTTTTATCTCTTATGATCAGAAAAGGAAAGATCAAATAATGTTGTCCTGTTGCCTAACAACAGCAAAAATGATTTTTCTATCTTTTTTGGTGAAATGCATTCCACTGGAGAGATCAAGCAGATGTTGCTGGGCTGCATTTTTTTATCCAGTTTTAATTCATCAAAGCTCTTAATATACCTTTATATGACCCTAATTTTTTCAGATTTCTTCTAAAGCTTGCTTAAAACACTACCCCAAGTAGCTTTTGTCTCCCTCGGCCTCCCAAGTAGCATTCCTGTTTGCCTTTTTATTTCCATCTGGTATTATGTGCATGTTCAGGGTTATTTTTAAGCACTGCTCATGATATTTCCATAGAAAAGCTATAGAAAAGTTTTCTTTGCAAATGGAGATGTAAGAGTTATTTATCTGCCCACGTCGGAAGTTTAAGCTGAAGTCTGCAAAACAAACTATCTTCATTTCCCCCTCACTTCAGCTGAATAACCAGACCTGCAAAATGGTATAATTTAAATTAATGTTTTTGAAACGTGACAACTTTAAGATATGTGGGAGTTGGTCCATGTATCTTAAAGTTGCTAACTTTGAAAAACATTGATTTAAAAGAAGTGGATTGGATTAGCTACTGATTCTCTAACATCCTAATTTGCAGAAATATTAATGTCAAGAATTGGTGTAGCAATTTACATCATATGGAACTATTTTGTCTGGTATCAATAATTCCAATCACTCTAAATGCCAAGTTGCTAGGCTTTAAAGAATAATTTTCTTTTTCCCATTATTGTTCCATCATTGTTTTTGCTACAGCAAGAATTGTACCTCACAGCTAATACTGATTATACACAATTTATGTTCTCTTCATAAGAACTGGAGGATATAAATTTAAGAAATAAATAAATTCTACTTATCCAAAGTATGTGCCATCAAGATATAGAACTCCAGTTCTTTTCTGGATGAAAAAGCAACACAGAAGGGTTTTCTTCAATTCTGCTGGCATATATTAGTGTGGCAATGAAATATCATAAACTTATCAAAATTCACAAATCAAACAGAATAAACAGAATAAATATAGTCTTATATTGAAAAAGAAAAACAAGATTACTTCATAAAATTATGGAAAAAAATTCCTTAGGCATCCACAATGGTTTCCTAGACTATCTATCCTGTTTTCTTTCTTATTAGAATTGTATCTGATTATACATTCAATTTCTTATTTTTGTGAAGTTCCCACATTTCCTGTATTTGGTTGGTTATGTTCTGACCAAGACTTCCAGAGACCATATTTAAGCACACACTTACTTAAAAAAACTCTTGTTTTATTTCAGTGCTGGGAATTATTTTAATTCCCAGCCTGTAATGAGTCCCAAACAGTCCCTCGAGATAAGCACCCACCTTTCTCTCCTTTGAATTGCAGCCGACAACTAAAGTGCCAAATTAACTATAAAAAAACTAACTGAAGTACAAAGTCCATACAGAGCTTCAAGGTTTAATCTGAACAGAGCGAATGACTTTGCCTCCTGAAAAGGTTTCTCTATCTTTGCATTTCCTTTATACCTTATGGGAGGGGCAATCACCTACAAGCCTTACTCCCAATTCATCCCTTTTGTCTTAGCTGCTCTTGCCTTCTAGCAGCTCTGCGCACACGTGCACTGGGAACAGTTTCCTCTTGTTCCTCTACCTCACTGCTGCCAGACTCTGGAGGCTACGGAATCAGCACACAACTCCCAGATGGTCCTGGCCCCATCTCTGCATTGGACGCAGGACCCTCATCCGAGTCCTCCCCGAGTCCGGGCCCTATTCAAAAGGTCTGAGCAGTCAAGGCAGCTGCATTGCAAAGTGATCCAGCAAAGTTTGAATTTTTATAGTAGAGAGTAACCCATCAAAGAGGTAGCAGTGAAAAAGAAAATTTGCATACATTATTTTGCCATAAATCGTTCCTTTCATGAAAATGGGTAGAAAAATCCTGAATGTAGATGGTTCAAATATATAATAATATATATATATATATATAATATATATATATATAATATATATATATATATATATATATATATATATATATATATATATATATATTTAAGATGTATCTTCAAGTATCACTGAATTGAAAGGAAAATATATATGGTATTCTTTTAACTATAAAATGAACTATTGTACCATAAAGGCATGCATAAAAAGCTATAGTCAGTTACTTTAGGGCAAGATTTGATGTCATGGTTATGATAGAAAAACTGTTCACACACTTAAGGTCAATATTTTTAAATGGAATATCCAAGTTTCAGTTGTGAAATCATGAATTCATGAGATAGAAATGTGTGGCCTAAAAGTTACTCATCTCAGTTCAACCTATTCAGCCAAAAAAAAAAAAAAGAAGAAGACGTAGAAAACTACCTCAAACATATCACCAGACAATTTCAAACTATTCCTATTTTAAAAAAGAGAGAGAATCACAGCTCCCAATGGCTCGTGAATTACAACAACAATAATAATAATAATAATAATAATAATAATAATAATAATAATAATAATAATAATAAAAATAATAATAAAAATAATAATAATAATAATAGTTTTTAAAAAACTAAGCAGAGATATTAACTATGAAATAGAAGTTCAAGAGTGGATTTTCATTACCTCAACAAAAATAGGATTGGTCTTTTTTAAGAAACAGCAGTATACAACTGCCACCTACATAAATTGAAGACTAGTAAAATTTGTAGTTATACTTTATTGTGGATCTAACATATCACATGGTTGATATTGTATTCATAAACTCACTCAAGAGCTTCAATTGGGAGCAAGTTATGCAATTATTTCTTGCTCTTTTTCAACCCATTGGATGTACTAATATTTAATATACTCCTGTGACAATCAGCAGAAGAATTCTTTCTTTTTTCCTTGTTAAATGGCTGAACAGGTAATTTTAAATAACAATTATGTTTGTTTTGTCAAAATCACAGGGATGATATTAGCCAGCATAATATTATAAGAATGCTTATGACAGGTTCTGACAAGAACCTCTGACAATAAACATAGCTTTCCTCTTTCATGAAAGGTGGATATATAAATTAGGTGTGACATATAAACTAGTCTAATTGATCTAAAAAATTCTTTTCAATGTCTGTTTCACTTTTTTCCCCTTCAGTTCAGGAAAGTTCCAATGTGTGTGCATGCATAATGGAGGATGGGAATATTACACCTGTCAGCGATAAAGAATCTGTTTGGCAGCCGGTGTTGTGTTCTTGCATTATAAGAGTGGAGTGGGATGTGGTGTCAGAATGTGCAGTGGGAAGGGATAATCACTCCTGTCAGAAAAATTGTACAACAGTTTTCCATCTCCAGCATGACTTCATTTGTGTTTAAATTGCCACAGTCTTTGTGGGTGACTTCTTCTGCAACAAATACCAATTCATCTTCTTCTTCCCCTTCTCCTCCTCCTCCTTTTCCATCATCATCATCATCCCCTTTGTCATCATCTCATTTTTATTGAGTTATTAATTGAGGGCTATTTCTGTTTATGGTACAGGCAGTACAGAAGGATTAGGATTTACAGGAGATATTTGCCTCTTTGTGTTACCTTCAAATACACAGGATACTTTCCTAAGTCAGATGTTGGTTTTCTTGGCCTACTGACTTGCAGTGTCTCATCAAAATTATAGGCAGGGCTTTTTCCTTGTTCTACTGGAGGTGCTAGGAAATATATATGTCATTTCTTCATAGCTTTCGCCTCTACTCATATTAATTGCCTTTTCTTTCTTCCTGGCTAAAAACATAGTGTGGAAGAAGGATATGATTCAGACAAACTTTGGCAGCCATATGACTATCTGAATAATGTCCTGGTGCAATCAATTTGATACAGAAATATCACCTCAAGGTGGTGGAACTAAAATGCAATACAGGAAGTATAGTTCATTTCAGTGATTGTATTTCTTTAAATTATACATAAATCCCTAAAAATTATATATATGGTTATATATAACTCTCTCTCTGTGTGTGTACGTACACACACACACACACACACACACACACAGACACACACAAGAAATGAATGAAATATATGAATGCTACCCAAATACCCAAATAGCTTCTACATTTTTTTATGTCTCTGGCATACCATTCCCTCCCCCACCCTGGAAATTTGTCAATTCCAAATCATGCTGTTTTGTTTTTTTTTTTTTTTCATAAAATCTCTTAAGTAATTCAAAACAAAATCATTTTCCCACAAGACAGATTATTTATAATTAACTCTAACATTTTATTTAATCCTTTCTTAGTTTGTATTAATTTTTACTGTTATAAATTGTAATCTTTAATCAAATTATTATTTAAAAAGTTAATCTTACCCATATAATTTGGAATAATAGTAGGTTACCTGAATATGTTAAATTTCTTCTGGTTTCAGATAAGAGATCAGTCCAAGCTGATCTTCATAAAGACAGTCAGTTAATTAATGGAATCATTATCTCTTCATAAATAAATAACAAACACAAATATAAATGTAAGTTGTTAATGGCATAGGAAAAATAAAACCTGTATTTTTGTCATACTATCCTGTGCCTTGGGGCTTCGGGAACCATTTGTTTATTAAAAAAAAGAGATGGGAAAGGAAAAACCTTTGATTAATTGGCAATAACTACTGCAAAACTGAGAATGTGCCCTGTGACTTCATTCATCCTAGAATTATAGCTTCTAACCTGGCAGGTAGAAATACCATTTCTTTACTGATATTTTGCAACTGAAGGTACTGAAGCTGAAATTGGAATTTCTGTGGGGCATCTATTTTGCCTCCTTCTTTTGGGGAGAAAATTTAATTATTTTTTCTGATTCAAAAATATATGACACTGAAATGAGACCTGAGGTTCTAGGTCCAAGCTGTAAACAAAGCTCCATATCTTATTTTCAGGAATAAAAGGATAAACATTCCCAGTGCCACTTATATAATGTTGGGATCTTTCATTTATTCAATGCAAAGTTATAATGGAATTAGAAAGCTGTGCTATATTTTATACTATTAGTCCAGAGAGTCTGTAACCTGATCACTTACCGTATATACTCGAGTATAAGTCGACCCGAATATAAGCCGAGGCACCTAATTTTACACAAAAAAACTGGGAAAACTTATTGACTCGAGTATAAGCCGAGGGTGGGAAATGCAGCAGCTACCGGTAAATTTCAAAAATAAAAATAATTAATTTGGGAAACGATCTCACTATCTCACATCGCCTCGGGAAGGGAAAGGCAAAGCGCTTTTTGCCTTTCCCTTCCCGGCTAAGGGCTGTTGGGAGTCGCCGCCGCCTGCCTTTCCCTTCCCGGCTGGGGCTGTTGGGAGTCGCCGCCGCCTGCCTTTCCCTTCCCGGCTGGGGCTGTTGGGAGTCGCCGCCGCCTGCCTTTCCCTTCCCGGCTGGGGCTGTTGGGAGTCGCCGCCGCCTGCCTTCCCTTCCCGGCTCGGGCTGTTGGGAGTCGCCGCCGCCTGCCTTTCCCTTCCCGGCTGGGGCTGTTGGGAGTCGCCGCCGCTTGCCTTTCCCTTCCCGGCTGGGGCTGTTGGGAGTCGCCGCCGCCTGCCTTTCCCTTCCCGGCTGGGGCTGATGGGAGTCGCCGCCGCCTGCCTTTCCCTTCCCGGCTGGGGCTGTTGGGAGTCGCCGCCGCCTGCCTTTCCCTTCCCGGCTCGGGCTGTTGGGAGTCGCCGCCGCCTGCCTTTCCCTTCCCGGCTGGGGCTGTTGGGAGTCGCTGCCGCCCGGCGCGGCCCCAGTCCCGCCGCCTCGGGAAGGAAAGGCAAAGTGCTTTTGCCTTTCCCTTCCCGGCTGGGGCTGTTGGGAGTCGCTGCCGCCGGGCGGCCCCAGTCCCCCGTCGCCTCGGGAAGGGAACGGCCACGGCTTGAAGGCCGCCGCTGGAGCGAAGCTGCGCGCGCAGCCGTTGCGCTAGCATCGGATCGGGCACGCCGGACGGTTCCGACCGAGCCCTGAGCGTCGTCTTTGGCGCCCGCCCAGCGCCGCGGAGCTCCCTGTACCAGGAGAAGGGGAAGACACCCCCAGGGTGGGGCAGGAGAGGAGCTTCTCCCGCCCGCCCCTCTTTCCGCGCCCACCGGTGTCCCGCGCAGGGCGACCCCCGCCCGCAGTCGCCGCCGCTTGAAAGAGACAGGCCGGGGTGGGTAGAAAGGCGCCGGGCGCCCTTGGAGGAGAAGGTCCCGCGTTCGCCTGTCTGCCGCGGATGTCAGCGGAGCTTTGCCGCTGCTTCGTCTGGGGTCTCTGGGCAAACACATCCACCTGAGCGGGGCTTGTCGCCTCCCGCACGCAACGAGCGCTGCCCTCGGATTCCCTGTCCAGTTGCCCCCTTTTGAGGGCGATGGCAGTAAACTGTTCCGTAGCAGCGGCTGCTCCTCTTTCCCGGCTGGGCTGGTGAACGAGGCTTTGCAGAGTTAAGACTGTATGGACTGTATGAATTCAATCTGGATTGGGATTAAAATGATTCTAGATTTACTAAACCCCAGTTACTTCTTCCTGGCCTGTCCCCTTGTTGGAGCCAACAGTGGTTTATGGTTCACTAAACCTTGGGGTACTTAGTGGGGTGTTCTGCTGAACTGTGACTGAAGCAGGCCAGTTACTTCTGCCCGGAGAACCAAGGAAAATATCAGGATGCGGCCCAGGACCTGCATTTCAGGGGGCTCCCCTGGCTCTGATTAAAAAGTCAGATCTGAGCTGTGTTCAGACCAGCCTTTGCACCCTCGCCCTCTCTTTGGTGGGAACTACTGGGTTCTCCGAAGAGGGGTGGGGGGTGTTTTTGGCTCTGAATGTTATCACAACTTCACGTGGGTTCTGTCCTCCTTCAGGGCAGTCTGAATCAACCCGCCAGGCCAGAGTTGTAATTTGTTGCCTGGCTTCCCTGCAATCACAACTACCCCACTACTCCAGGGTCAGATGGAGCAGAGACTTCATCAGGCTGGCCTCTCCCCCCTTCTCAAGAGCCTGGAAGCTCTTCATGTCCTTCATGTGCAGCCTGGAAGAATGAATGACTTCCAAAGCTCTGGACTCCATCAGGCCCCTGTCAGCGCAAGTCCCAAATGGGGGTCAGGGTGTCCCTTCTCGGGAGGGGCGTGAGATTGCACAAGAAGCAGGAAAGAATCCCAGAACAGCTCCTGCGTAGTCACGTGTTCCCTTTTCCCCACCCTGGTGCTCCTCTCAGGTTTGCTAAAAACAAAACCACCGGGGACCCTCCTGCCTTCTGGAGGGCACAGGTGCCGGCAGAGTCCAGAGGGGAGCGCGGCGACTGTCCGGCTGGCAGGTGGGACTGCGAGCATTTGGGGGACTTGGCTGCCTCAGGACCCGCATCCCCTGCTCTCCTCGAGGGAAGCGTCATTTCTTCATAGCTTTCGCCTCTACTCATATTAATTGCCTTTTCTTTCTTCCTGGCTAAAAACATAGTGTGGAAGAAGGATATGATTCAGACAAACTTTGGCAGCCATATGACTATCTGAATAATGTCCTGGTGCAATCAATTTGATACAGAAATATCACCTCAAGGTGGTGGAACTAAAATGCAATACAGGAAGTATAGTTCATTTCAGTGATTGTATTTCTTTAAATTATACATAAATCCCTAAAAATTATATATATGGTTATATATAACTTTTCTCTCTCTGTGTGTGTACGTACACACACACACACACACACACACACACAGACAGACACACACACACACACAAAAGAAATGAAATATATGAATGCTACCCAAATACCCAAATAGCTTCTACATTTTTATGTCTCTGGCATACCATTCCCTCCCCACCCTGGAAATTTGTCAACTCCAAATCATGCTGTTTTGTTTTTTTTTCATAAAATCTCTTAAGTAATTCAAAACAAAATCATTTTCCCACAAGACAGATTATTTATAATTAACTCTAACATTTTATTTAATCCTTTCTTAGTTTGTATTAATTTTTACTGTTATAAATTGTAATCTTTAATCAAATTATTATTTAAAAAGTTAATCTTACCCATATAATTTGGAATAATAGTAGGTTACCTGAATACGTTAAATTTCTTCTGGTTTCAGATAAGAGATCAGTCCAAGCTGATCTTCATAAAGACAGTCAGTTAATTAATGGAATCATTATCTCTTCATAAATAAATAACAAACACAAATATAAATGTAAGTTGTTAATGGCATAGGAAAAATAAAACCTGTATTTTGTCATACTATCCTGTGCCTTGGGGCTTCGGGAACCATTTGTTTATTAAAAAAAAGAGATGGGAAAGGAAAAACCTTTGATTAATTGGCAATAACTACTGCAAAACTGAGAATGTGCCCTGTGACTTCATTCATCCTAGAATTATAGCTTCTAACCTGGCAGGTAGAAATACCATTTCTTTACTGATATTTTGCAACTGAAGGTACTGAAGCTGGAATTGGAATTTCTGTGGGGCATCTATTTTGCCTCCTTGTTTTGGGAGAAAATTTAATTATTTTTTCTGATTCAAAATATATGACACTGAAATGAGACCTGAGGTTCTAGGTCCAAGCTGTAAACAAAGCTCCATATCTTATTTTCAGGAATAAAAGGATAAACATTCCCAGTGCCACTTATATAATGTTGGGATCTTTCATTTATTCAATGCAAAGTTATAATGGAATTAGAAAGCTGTGCTATATTTTATACTATTAGTCCAGAGAGTCTGTAACCTGATCACTTATATGACTTATGTGAAATACTCACACTTGGTTAATAACCAGGTGTGGGATTCTACCAGTTCACATCTATTCACTAGAATCAGTTGTTAACATTCTAAGCAGTTTGGAGAACCAGTTGTTAGAAGAAATTACTGGCCTAATCCTGTAAGGAAGGCAGGAAGGAAACATTCTGGTGTTGCTTACAGAAACTGCCTTTCCGTTAACTCTTATTACATTCTTGGCAGGACTAGACGTCCTGTCTCAAGAACGTTTCTGGAGTTTTTTCCCTCCTTTGCTGGTACTTTGCTTGTGTGGAGTGACCATTCAAAGTTACAATGGCACTTAAAAATGTGACTTATGACCATTTTTCACACTCATGACTGTTGCAGCATCCCCAGAGTCATGAGAGGCCAGGCGAGGAGATGCGTGCCTCATTGTGAGTGATATTGAGTTGGCCACACCCAGCCAATAACATGACCACCAAGCCATGTCCACCCAGTCATATGACCACCAAACCATGCCCACCACCTAAGCCATGCCCAGTTATTAAAAATTTTGAATCCCACCCCTGTTAATAACCAGTGGTTATAATGATCTGAATAATTACCAGCATTGCATTCTATTTTGTCTGTAAACAAATTAAATAATTGTCTTTACAGAAATAATAGTTTTGCATGGATTCCCCCCATAGAAATATGTGATAAGGGGACTAGTCCTTCACAGGTTATCACGAGTAATATCTGCTTGAAATTATCAACAGAACCAATTACTATAATGTTGTGATAGTATCAGTTATTATCCTACTAATTACTAGACTATAACTTTTCTTAATCATACACCAAGCAAACCTATTGTGCCAGCATTTTGAAATGAAAGTGGTTTCCACTGGTTTATGTTTAAACTGAAGAGATCAGTCCCATGCTAAAGGTGATCATCAATTAATCTGTTCCACCAATAGGAATCTATTGTCAGTAGAATTAGGAAAAGACAACTTACATTTCTTCTGAAAGTAGGATTTGTCCAGAGAAGGTAGAACAGCTGAGGATGAGTCAGAAAACTACAGAAGGAAGAAGATTATTTTTTGCATGATCTGATATCCACGTATACAATCTAACATTTGCTTTCACTAGACTCTATATTGTCCCTCAGTTTTATAATTAAAGATTTTCAATCACTCAGATTGTATTTTTGAAACTGAGATTTATTTTTGTTTGTATAGATCAAAAGAAGTCTATTCATTTCTAGAGATTGGCATTTTTTTTACTGTACACTGTTAAGAGACTGACCATTGAGCAGAAAAGCAAAGGTGAGGCATG
This sequence comes from Notechis scutatus, assembly GCF_049901735.1. Taxonomy (NCBI): domain Eukaryota; kingdom Metazoa; phylum Chordata; class Lepidosauria; order Squamata; family Elapidae; genus Notechis; species Notechis scutatus. The sequence continues at coordinate 152,895,820 of NC_142011.1, read as the reverse complement.
TTAATGCCAGAATTAGAAGAACAAGAAGAATGATTTTTCTCTTCTGCAATATTATAAATTTTAATTTGACAACAACATTGATTCTGAGGTTAAATTTTGGAGGATCTAAAAGATGATATGGGTAATATGATATGATATTTTAAACCAGCCTTAGTTTAAAAAGATAAAAAATGTGTTCAGAATTAAAGAATTAAAGGTTAATTAGATTAAGAATCTGTGATAACAGATCACATTAAGTGGATAGTTCTTTATCACTTATTAGAAAGTGATATGATACTATTAAAATTGGGAAATCTTACAGCTATAATGTGTAACATCTGTCTTTCCTACTTCTTATAAGCTATGCCTAACTTGTCATTGAACACTGGCTTTAAAAGAAAAAGACCTAAATTAACTTTTTAAAATGGCATACTGATTGTGGAAAGGAAATATATGTTTATTATTTACAAAACTTTCATACGTTACACTATCTATTGTGAACAATTATTGAAAATTGTAAGCATATATCGGATTGCTAATACTTGTTAGGAAGAAAGATTGTATTTGTGTTTGTTTTTAGTCATCCAATTTAATTATAAATTGTTTTAAATTTGTAGAAATTTAAACAAATTGATTCCTATCTAACATATAGTGAAGATGGCTTAGGGACATGGTGTGGGATAGAATATGGTAGCAGAATCTTTCCAGATATATATAAACCAAGGTTTTTAAGATCATAAAACCAATGAGGACAATGGCTCTTCTTTAGGAATTCTAGCATTGGGTCCTATCTTTTTCCATTGGAACTAGCATGCAACACAATCTATACATTCAGGAAATGGGAGGGACTATTGCTGTTGTTTATAATACAAACACATTTATTTGGAAAATGTAAATGCCATCGACTCTTTTGGTTTCTTTGGGCAGCTTCCAAGGACTGTAATAAAATCAATAAAAACAGTTATAAGGGAGAAGAGATATAAAACGGAAAGATGCTCCAAAATTGAACTTAATTCTAATGAATAAAGCAATACAATTTCTTGGCAGTGTTATGGAAGTGGTTTAGCATTATCTTCTTTAAGGATTCCCCCCACCCCTAATTTTCCAGGCAATCTTCCATTAAAGTAGTAATTGGGACCAGCTCTTAACTTGTAAGATCAGTCAAGTTCAAGTAGGTGCTGCCATCTGCTGAGGCACCAGACATAATGCCAGACTTTCAGGTATTAAAAGACCCAAGGAAGTAAGTGCTTATTTTACAGTACATGCCCAACATGGTTTTAAAGGCAGGACCATTAAAAAACACTAATTGGATTCTCAGTGTGGATCAAAGTCTCCAGGGAGTAATTTAGGTTAACCATTCCTTCTCTCGCTTTTGCTTCTACAGTAATATTTTATATGAAGGTACTTTTTACAATCCAGAATAATTAAGATAATACTTTACATTTACTGTGTGAGCTATGTGTAATTCTGAATCAGTTTCATGAAAATACGTTAACAATTGAACCCATGGAATTAAAAAAAATAAATGCATAATTTAGATACAGGATCATCCTGAACTAACATTTTGAAATACAGGTTGTCAGCATCTTTAAGTATCACTTGAGTTACTCTGAACAATAATCTTATAAAATCCAGATGATTCAAAAGAACCAAGTTATAGCAAAATCTGGAAAAATTGTATGAAAAATGACCTCCATCTGTCTGGGGATCTATCTGCTATGGCCTTGAATGCTCAGGTCTGTTGATTAGTTTAAATCTTTGGTGACTGACAAACATGATGTATTTCACTCTTAAACTGATTCCTATTTTTATCCTGAAAAAATATATTATCATACTCCATAATACAAATGTAGAAGCTATTAGGGGAAAAGCAATAGTGCTATCAGTTGCAGCCAGTTCTCCCAATATAATGTCATTGTATCTTTCTATGTAACTAAGCAAAAGGCTTCTTAAAATGTAATAGGGCATAATACACTCATTATATTCCCACAACACAGAACTGTTTAAGCAGAATAAAAGAATAACACCTAAGCATCCCAGAGAAATAAAACTGAATCAGTAAATATTCACACTTAAGCAATGACAATTAAACTATGTATTCCAAAACAAGGTGGAACTAATCCATTCACAGTATGAAGAAGTGAGTAAAAAGTGGAAGATGAAACAAGAGGTTGTAACAAATAGAAAGTTATTTTCGTGATTAATTTGCAATGAAGATTGTACTGAACAGTGAACAGATAAGTACACTACAGCATATCCATCCATCTTGAACCCATTCACAAGCAATTCAAAATAAACTAAGTTATAGGGGAAAAAACTAGAAAAACAAAACTTTCTGGGAAACTGGGCTTCTCTAGATGTCTAGATGCCTGCTCTTGAATTCCATTCAAGTCTATTGATTAGTTAAATCTTTGATAGATCATATATTTTATAGATTTTGCTCCACTTTCTTTCTTAAAACATATTATGATACTTAGTAATAGAAACATAAAGGTTATTCAGGGGGAAAAAACAAATAGTGCTACTAATTGTATGCAATTCTCCCAATATCTTGACTTATACCTTATGCATTATATCTCAACTTGTAGACATGTGTACCACTTACATAAAATGTGACTTTCTGTGTATTAGTAGCAGACAGTAGTCTGAAATACAAAAATATTACTGGGCCAGGTATGTATCACAAATGTCATTAATATAAAATAAATGATTATTTAATTTTTTCATATTCATAATCTTTTTTCTTTTGAATTTTTGAAAGTGAATTTCAGTTACTAAAAAATAATACTCAGTTGATTGAACTTGAGTCTTTTCTTTGTCTTCTTTTTTTCCCCAAGAACCTTATGAGAAGAATTTCTTATCAAGGAGATAGCTTGGTTAGATGGACATTTATTAAAAATCAACTAGGAATGTAGTAATTTTGGTTAACATATCTCTAAAATATTTCATCAAAAAAAGACTTTTTAAAATATTGTTGATTACATTTTGAACATTGAGAAAACATTAAGAAAATTATTATGGTCCAACCCAATGCTTATCAAAAATGCTTAGCTCACATTTTTGTTTAAAGATGGATCAGATGATTACCATATGTCTAGAGATTTTAAACAAATTTCGGACAAATAACACATAGTTAGCCAGATTAAAGAATGTTCCTCAAAATAGAATATTTTATTGGCCAAGTGTGATTGGACACACAAGGAATTTGTCTTGGTGTAAATACTCTCAGTATACATAAAGAAAAGGTACATTCATTAAGAATCAAGAATCATAATGTGCAACACTTAATGATAGTCATAGGGTACAATCAACAATCAAATCATACTAGGAAACAGTCAAGTGGGAAGGGATGGGTGATAAGGAGTGGTGAGAAGATTAACAGTAATAGTAGTGTACACTTTGTGAATAGTTGAACAGTGTTGAGGGAATTATTTGTTTAGCATAGTGATGGCTTTCAGGAAAAAACTGTTCTTGTGTCTAGTTGTTCTGGTGTGCAATACTCTATAGTGCCATTTTGAGGGAAGGAGTTGAAACAGTTTATGACTGGGGTGTGAGGGGTCTGTAAATATTTTCACAGCCCTCTTTTTGACTGGTGCAGTATACAGGTCCTCAATTGAAGGCAGGTTGGTAGTAATTGTTTTTTCTGCAGTCCTAATTATCCTCTGAAGTCTGTGTCTGTTCTGTTGGGTTGCAGAACCAAACCAGACAGTTATAGAGGTACAGATGATAGAACTCGATAATTCCTTTGTAGAACTGTATCAGCAGCTCCTTGGACAGTTTGAACTTTCTGAGTTGGCGCAGAAAGAACATTCATTGTTGTGCTTTTTTGATGATGGTTTTGATGTTAGGTGTCCATTTTAGGTCATGTAATATAGTAGACCTAGAAATTTGAAAGTCTTTACTGTTGATACCGTGTTGTCTGGTATTGTAAGAGGTGGTAGTATAGGAGGGTTTCTTCTAAAGTCTACCACCATTTCTACAGTTTTGAGTGTGTTCGGTTCCAGATTGTTCTGGTTACACCACGAGGCAAGTTGTATAACATCCTGTCTGTATGCAGATTCATTGTTGTCTCGAATGAGACCAATCACTGTTGTGTCATCAGCAAACTTCAGTATTTTAACAGATGGATCGTTTGAGATGCAATCATTGGTATATAGGGAGAAGAGAAGTGGAGATAGCACACAGCCTTGGGGCGGGGGAGCTGTACTGATTGTACAGGTATCAGATGTGATTCCGCCTAGCTTCACCTGCTGCTTCCTGTCTGTTAGGAAGCTTATGATCCACTAACAACTGTGTTCAGGTACCGCTAGTTGGTTTAATTTAGTTAGAAGAGTGTCTGGAATGATGGTATTGAATGCTGAACTGAAGTCTACAAAGAGGACCCTTGCGTAGGTATTTGGAGTTTCAAGATGTTATAGGATGTAATGCTGAGCCATGTTAACAGCATCATCTGTTGATCTATTTGCTCGGTATGCAAACTGCATGGGATCTAACAGCGGATCCATGACGGTTTTCAGGTTGGGACAGCACAAGCCTTTCAAAGATTTTCATAACTACAGATGTTAGAGAAACTGGTCTGTAGTCATTCAGTCCCTTGATGGAGGGCTTCTTTGGCACTGGGATGATGGTAGAAAATTTGAAGCAGGAAGAAACATAGCACATCTCTAGTGATCTATTGAATATTCGGGTGAAGATGGGGGCCAATTGGTCAGCACAGACTTTTAAGCAAGGAGTTGCTTAAAGAAATTAATTCAAATATTACTGAGATTAGTAATAATCACCCAAGGCATCTATTACTATTAGTAATATCTCTTCTTTCCTTTACCACAGTCATTTTCCCTCTATTTGTAAATCTTTGCTTTTTGTAATTTTTTCCAGTTTATTCTCTTTTTAATTCTGCAGAACCTGGATAAAGCAGAATGCTGGCTTAATAAAGATTGAATATCTTGGCTTCTAAAATGCTGGCTTCTAGATTGAAACTATAGAAAGATTGAATTATTTCTATACTTAAAGCCTCTTAGGGCATATAATGACTTCAATTCAGGAAGTCAACATGTTCTATTTTTATGTTTAAATGTTTAGTGCTGACCTAATGAGTCCTGATAGTAAAATATTTTTCAGTAAAATCATTCTTATGAAGATTTCATAATCTCAGATTGCCAATTTGGCTGCAGCAATTTGGCTTCTTTCTATCATTAAAGAAAAAAAAAAAAAGTGCTAAATCCATGAAAACAGCAAAGGTTTTCCTATACGTTAAGACCAGGGGTGGGATTCTACTGGTTTGGACCAGTGATATAGAACTGTTGTTATGATTCTGTGCAGTTCAGAGAATCGGCAAATCGTGCTCCTGGCTGGCCCTACCCCTCTCCAACCATCCCTCCCCTCCCCGCCCAGTCAGTCTTTATCATACATGCGTGACATCACATGCATGCCCAACATCACTGAATGCATTCTCCCATGCCCAATCACTCCTTAAGATATTTCTTTTTTTCCCCTCCTGAGGATCCCTCTTGTTGTCTTACTGCTTCACCCAGGAGGTTTCCTGATGCCCAGGAGGCAAAAAGGGGATGCATGGGGGTGTTATGCACTCCATTTTTGCTTTCCTGGGAGCAACCCCTCCAGAAGGCTTCCCTGAGGTGCAGGAGGCACAAAAACAGAGTGCAGGGAGTTGCTACACTCCCCCCCACGCTCATTTTTGCCTTCCTGGGTCCCAGGAAGCTTTCTGGGAGTAAAAACAGCCGCCAGGAGGCTTTCCTGAGGCCAAGGAGGCCTAAAAATGGAGCGCAGGGGGGTGCCCTGGGGAAGACTTCTGGGAGCAAAAACGCCCCCCAGGAGGCTTCCCTGAGACCCAGAAGGCAAAAAAAATGGGGGGGTGGAGAAGAAGAAGAAGAAGAAGAAGAAGAAGAAGAAGAAGAAGAAGAAGAAGAAGAAGAAGAAGAAGAAGAAGAAGAAGAAGAAGAAGAAGAAGAAGAAGAAGAAGAAGAAGAAGAAGAAGAAGAAGAAGAAGAAGAAGAAGAAGAAGAAGAAGAAGAAGAGGAGGAGGAGGAGGAGGAGGAGGAGGAGGAGGAGGAGGAGGAGGAGGAGGAGGAGGAGGAGGAGGAGGAGGAGGAGGAAGAAGAAGAAGAAGAAGAAGAAGAAGAAGAAGAAGAAGAAGAAGAAGAAGAAGAAGAAGAAGAAGAAGAAGAAGAAGAAGAAGAAGAAGAAGAAGAAGAAGAAGAAGAAGAAGAAGAAGAAGAAGAAGAAGAAAACATCCACCCAGTCACATGGCCATGACCACCTAGCCACTCCCATCTAGCCACACCCACAGAACCAATTGTTAAAAAATTTGAATCTCATCCCTGAATAAGACATATTTCATTCTATTAAAAAACCTTCATTGTTTTCATGGATTACTAGAATTATTTTATTAATTATAGGACAACTATAAGACATAAATAGAATTTTTTGTTCTAATACTGCTGGAGTTATATAATGTTATCTTCCTGAATGGATTTTTGTTTCTTCTGTTCATGAAGCTTATCAAACAATAATACCAAAGGTGAGTAAAGATTCAGTGGAATATTTAAGCTATTGGCAGATTTCTTTGCTAAATGTAGTTGCTAACATTTGACAGCAACAGAGATTGCAAACTACATTACCCCTGATAATTCAGTCTGAACCATCTGGCTTTACAAATGGGGACAAGCTTCAGATAATATAGGTTGTTCACTGGTATTTTAAAAGAAAGCTCAGAAATTATGGCTTTGTAAGAAGCTGGAAAAAGCCTTTGATATCTTGCCGATTAATTTTTGAAACATGTTTTGATTTAAAATACGGATTTCTCTTGGTTTTTATCAGGTGGATAAAATTTGGTGACTTAATCCTTTTTCAATTTAAATATTTCAAATAGATTAATAGGTAGGTAGGTAGACCAGACCATGAAATCAATTTCTGGACTTAAAAATTGCTTTAGCTCCTTTTGCCTAACAACGGCTTCTCCATATCTCCATCAAGGTCACTATCCTTATTCTCTACAAATATTAATGTAAATTGTTTATTAAAAGTTCCCAGGAATTAGAATATAGAATATAGAATACTTTAGTGGCCAAGTGTGATTGGACACACAAGAAATTTGTCTTGGTGTAAATACTCTCAGTATTTAAGAGAAAGGATAAGTTCTGGATTGATTAATTCAAATTATTTATATAGCCACCTATCATGCAGCCATAATACTAGAAAATGAACAGAAGATGAAAACAAAAAGACAACCCAACATAATTTATTAGAATAAGTAATATAACACATCCATGAGATTTTTTTTTAAAAAAACTATATTCACAATCTGTAAAAAAAAACAACTTACCAAATAAACCAATATATCCTGGCCAAATGCCCGAGGCAGCAATTAGGCCTTTAATGTCTTGGAAGAGTCAACATGGTTAAGAGCATCTGGCTTTTGGAGGGAATACTGGGTTTTGGAGAGAGTACCACAGAGCAGTCACTGTGACAAAGATGACAAAAACTCCCAAAAGTCACCCTTGCCTGGTGCATTGTCTAGTCTATAATTTCTCACAGGGCAAGCAGAAACAATTGGTGCAGGTAGTCTGCAAGTAAGTAGGCCCTGTGCTATGGAGGCCTTTGTAGGTGCTATGGAGGCCTTTGTAGATATCCAGGCCTTTGAACTGCACTTCAATCTCACTAACACTTTGAATTTATAAGAGATATGTTATTTCTCTGAGACAATAAATAGATAAATTTTTGCAAAATATGGGATGAACAAGCTTTCAGTCTTTTTGTATCTTTTTTACAAATTGCATATGAAGATGGAGATTAATTTTCTGGATCTTGACCTTGGCATGGAGTTTATATTATGGAAACAGCTTGAAATTTATTGCTTAACATTGTAGAATCATGCCAGGAGCTTGGTTCTTGTTTCAATCAATATGCAATTGTTTTTCCAATGTGAAAGGTCACAAGACATGCTGGGAGAATTTGGTGGGGGAAGTTTATTATTTGGAATATAATATTCCAATTTAAAAATCACAGGTAAATCCTTTTTGGAGTATGGGAGCAAATAATGATATCAATGCTATGGATTGGCTTATCGTTAACTATCACTTCAAAAAATGGATACATTGAAAGAATTCAGAATGTTTAAAAGTGATGAAATAGTCTTTGATTGTTTTAATCTGTTGTTTTAACCTGACAAACTGGTACTTTCTGAAACTTCTTATATTACTTACTGTATTGGAAAGCATTTTAAAACTTAAAATTGTTTCTATAATTTATTTTGACACATAGTTGAAGACTACTACTAACATATATTTTGATATTCTAGAAAAAAATTGTTAGGCAGAGTTGAGAAACCTAATGGAAAAATCAAATGTTTTGCATTTTAATAAAGGTTAAATAGCTTATTACAATAAGAGCATGTTAATTCATGCAAAAAAATGTTCATATATATTGGACACTTCAGTGTATTTTTAAGAGGTATCTCAGCCTTTTTAAACTGCAGATACTCTGCCACATGCAATTTGTTCTCATGCTAATTTTTTATTTGATCTAATCTTCATAGAACTGACCATATGACTTGGGGACAACAAATAAAATTCAAAGATACTGAATTATGTACTTCAATGTATTGGTTCATTCATTCGGGGGTTATTTAAATGGCAATGTAGCTAAAGATATAAGTCAGCATGGTTGGAGAGAAATGGGACATAAAATTCTGAAAAAACATGTGTTCCCCCTAAGTTTCTGCAGTAGTGTGTTTATTAATGTCTTGAAAGGGTTGATCAATTTGATTCCAGATGGATAAGATGCAGCTCAATTTAATAATAATTTTAATAAATTTTAAAGCATTCAGAGATAAAAATAAATATACAGTAGATGTTAGTGATTGAGCCAGAGATGATAGAGATAGAAAGGATAGAAATGATAGTCATGTTTATGTTTGTATGTATCATCCATAAAGGTTTTTCCCCATTTTGTTTATTTATTTATTTCTTAGTGGAGATGGAAAGAAGGGAGGGAGGCAGGGAGGGGAGGGAAGGGGAGGGCAGGATGGAAGGAATAATTTTAATGCTTTTCTCCTTTTCTTCCTTTATTGTGTTATATAAGAGGACTAAATTCAAAAGCAAAAATATTAAGACATATGCACATAGGTAATATGTAAAATTTTGAACCATTATAATGAAAAAAATGGTTTCAGTAACATTACTAAAAGATTGCCACATGACCCAGGAATATTATGCAGTGATTTTATAAGATAAAAAGCTTATGACCTGATTGTGATGGTGAAAGAATAATATAATCATTCAGATGTGCAGTATCAAAAAGAAATTATGAGAACCAGATGGAGTTCTATAAAGTAAGTGGGCAAAGGAACTGTCACAAGAGAGACAAGAGTAGCACTGCACATAAATGTCATTATAGTTTTCAATCACCTTCTCAAATTTGAAATTGATAAATAACTCAGATAAAATTGATTTGGGGGGAGGGTTAAGATTTTTTTTTAACTAAATTTCATGAAGATTCTAAGTGCGAGCTTGATTGCAGCATTCATTTCTTCCTTACTGTACTTGGACTAGCAGAAAAATAATCTCAAATTCAGATGAACAAAACTAGAATCATCATCATTATCCTCCCCATGCTTGTCTCAAAGAAGAAAGGGGAAAAGTTTTTATCAGTCTCAGAATAATGTTTGCAATGATCAGGTGGAGAAATATCAGCTAAGCTTAACAGAAACTAAATATAATGACCATTAGAAATGACAAACACTAATGGATGGGAAATGAGGATAAACTCCATTAGAATTATTGGCCTCATAAAAGCCAAAGTGCAAAGCAGATAAGTAGACAAGTTTTTAAAGTTAATGTATTTGAGCCACAATCAACACACTTTCAAACAAGTATGGCTTATTGAACATAATGGGATCTCATTCTGTTGAATACTATTCAATATATATTTATTTGGGAATAGCTCAATGAAAATTTGACTGAGTTGCGATGAAATGATGTGATTTGTACATTAAGAACACCTTGGGTAATTATAAAGAAATTGTCACCTCCCCACAGCATGCTGGAGCCGTGACACTGAGTATTCTGCTACATCTGAGTATTCTACCTCAGTAGGAAGCACCTGCCAGCCGACCGACACTGGGTCAGAATTGCCGATGGAGATGAATGACGAGCCCCGATGATGTCAGACGCTGAACTATCAGAAGTTGCAGGCGGTTATCGGCAGAGCGATGTACATGCTGACTGTTAAAATAATGACCTCATGGGGTGAATATACACTGGGAGGGCACAGGGGAGTTGGTGGGATATAGAGAGTGTGCTGTGGCAAGGGTATGGTAAAGGAGGGTAGATAATTAACAGAAGAATGCATGGTATCAAGGGTTACATAGTGACCGGAAATTAAGCAGTAGTGTTCACTGGATGGTGGATAAACTCATTACGTTATTATCTGGTGTATAAATACAGCTCTGGCTGCGAATTGCACCAGAGCTGACTTTACTATCATTTTTGATGCTTGTTGTTACCCGAACCCAGAACATTATATGGATGAATAAAGACTTTTCTACTTGCTGTGGAGCTTTGTTTCCCTTTCTTTCTGGACTTCGGCTGAACAGCTGAGAGATACCTGGCCAACTCTTTAAAAAAAAGAAAAGGAAATCTTCAAATAATTGTTAAAATAAAGTTTGATTGCTTAAAAGGAGGAAAGGATATCTTTTCATATTCTCAAAAACAATAATTCTGCCCCAATCTATGATACTAAGATATCTCAGTTATATCATAAACCTATACAAAAATGGCTACCCAATGAAACAAATTTAAAAACATTTTACTGTAAGTCATCATAAATGTGTGCTGTCTCCTCACAAAATGTTGGTGTTTTATCAAATTCGCAAGTCTAGATTGTAACATTTTTTGAGTGAGGTTCAAATAACACTTTGTTTTACTACAGTGATATGCACATATTTGTATACATCATAGTTCAGCATCTGAATTTTTGCAAGCATTATTTTCTAATAATATATGCCCAGTTAAAGTGATAACTAGCCAACTCTGGCTGAACTCAAAAAGCAAGGCAGGGCTGGATCTTATTAGTATTTGGCTAGAAGATACCCAGAAAAACCAGATCTGAAGCTAGTCTTGGATGTTTAAATCTATTTGTTTCTTTGTCATATTCACATATCTGATGGGGCCACCTATCTCAAAAAGTGATCGTAGATAGCTCAAAACAATTAATAAAAACAAAACAACTTTTCTCACCAGGTACCATGTCTAACTATTATAACTTAGGCCAAAAAACTGTCTAGATGGCTATTGCAAAAATCTGAGGTAGCTACAGAGATAACAGCATCTAAAGGAAATGACCATGAATATGTGCACTAACTGACCTAGTAAAATAGGTTCAAGAAGAGGCAGTCCTACAAATGACCTGGCCCTGTGCCATTTAGGTATTTAAAAGTGATAATCAGCATCTTGAACTGCACCAAGAATGCAAATGACAGCTAGTGCAGCTCATGCAACAGCACAGTAGCTCAGGACAACTATGGGACACCTAGAACTGTCTTCATGACTACATCCTGAACCAGCTGCAACTTCATGATAGTCTTAAAGGACAATGCTATGCAGAATGCATTACTATCATCCAATTAAGATGTGACCAAGCCATGACTGAACATGAACAAGGCCTCACAATCTAGAAATGGGCATAATTGGCACACAAGGTGAATTTGGATCACATTTCCCTATCCAAGCCAAAGCTGCCATCAGCTCTTCTAACAGGAACTGCAAATCCAGTTCTGTCTGGTACAGCTTTATCCCATCCAAATCCAGAGATGTCATCTCTATGTTGTTTCATCTCCTGGAGCAATTTTATAAACCAGGGAACTCTACAAGATCCACAATCACAGAGAGTGCCTATAAGTATAATTTGCACAAGCCATAATTAAGACCTTGTTCAAACCATGCATCAGGAATAACCCCAAGTTCTTCCATTCTGGGACTATGTATAGGGCATAGGGAATGGTCTTGAAGGACAGGACCACAACCAAGGCACTGGGCAGATAAGACAAGGCTTTAGCTTGGATTAAAAAAAAATGATTAAACATCTCAGACAGACCAATTCCTAGTTCATATAGGAATATAATATATCACATATAAGCTCAACAAATTAGATCAAACTAAGAAACCAATTGTAGATCAAGAGTAACTATATTATGCCATCTTTAGTAACATAATCTTTCAAGTCGGGATGGGCTTCCTCTCATTGTGTCCTCACAACTAAAAAGAACTAGACATACACAATATAGACCATGTGTTCTGACACATATTTTAGTAAAAATAGACAGGAAAAAAATAGTCTCCCATGAACATTTGACTATCAGGTATTATATATTTATTGTTGTGCATCTGCAAAACAGATGGTCTGCAATAACATTTGTTCTTTTAATCAAAAACATCCAGGTGGTACATTATTTGTGGATTATATGCAATCAACATTTCCAAAAGATTATCTGTTCAGTGGAACTATATGTTTATTACTGAATCCTCTAACCAGGCAACATGAATTAATGACTGATTAGATTGCATTTCTTTCTTTATAATGTGTTGCTATAGTGTGTCAAGTTAGCTAATGATTTCTCACAATAAAAAATGTCAGGCAATTGCATATAAATCTAAAGACTAAAATGTACATTTCCTCCTCCAGCGGCAGTTATTTCATCCCATGTAAAATAAAAATAAAAATCATTCCAAGAACTTGGATTTCTCTCTCTCTAATTTTTGGAATTTCCATGTGAAAATATAGTTCATCTAATTTTCCCTTGTATACTTGTATTTATTGTACAAATAATTCAGAAAATAAGCTGAATAGGAGATGGAGGGGAAACGTAGTAGGAAAATACACAACCACAGAAACAACAATCCCTTTTTCTTTTCTCTGGAAAGTCAATAGCAGATACATCTTCAGGTGAATTTTATGCATCAGTGTATGAGGAATCATATGAGATGCGGGGAAGGGTTCCCATTAATCTGACAAGTTTGAAGACAGAGGAAAATGCTGTCATGACTTGCAGGGATATGCCATGTTTGTTTTCCTCCATAAAGATGACAAGGAGTACACATGCTGCAAGTTCAGGATGATTGCTTTCCTAAAAGAGAAAATCTAGAGGCAAAACTGTCTATTCTCAACTTATTATGGTATTCTTGAGATGGCCATAGGAAATGCTTGAAGGAGAGACAGTATGAAGAAGACCCCTAGAAGAAAGCTGGAGAGGATAGAGATAAGAAGAGTCGTGATAGACAGAACCAAGTCTGTTAAGACAAGGTCTTTATATTTGGAGTTTCAGGATAGATCCCATAATATCACCGTTTATATTATTTCTGGGCCTTGGATGAAGCATCAGAAACTGAGGAAAAGGACTTCACATGCTTTGCAAAGAGAAAATTCCCCCTTTGCAGAAAAGGAATAATGGGTTATGCTGAAATATGAGACACTGCTTCAGAACGTATCCTCAGTCTCTTGGCCTAATAACAAGAGAAGATAAGACAATTATGCTGGAACTCATATTTGGGACATGATAGCAAATCTCCCAGGATCAAGATTGGTGACAAGATTGGTGTCTTTCTACTGAATCAGACAAAATGCTATAATCAATCAATTTTATGTTATTTTTCTTCTAAATTGTTAATGTGCAAATTTAATTTTGATCTAAGAATCAGTGGCAACAAATGTATCAGGGAGGGAAGGAGGGAGGGGGGATACATTACTTAGATGAGGTTTGAAATTTTTAAAGAAAATTTTCAACCAAGAACTGTGAAAATATATCAGTCTGAATCAATAATTCAACAATTCCTTTCTGTCTGGACACAAATTAAAGTCTTCATATTGTCCCACAAAGTTTAAAATTCCTTAGGATCTGGGTGTCCTGGAGAAAGACTTATTCTAAGGGCTGATGCAATAAAAACCCAACTTCTGAGATTCTTTTTTTCTTAGCAAGATTCACTTGGGCATAATTTCAAGCCTTTTCAAAAATCAAAGTGGGATATGATTAATGACTAAATGAAGAAATAAATGCAACCTATTGCATCTATCACTTTTTTCAAAATATGTTCCTCAGAATAACTGAGAATATTAATTATTTTATCAGTAGAACTGCAATGGTATTTTAGGTTTTACTTCTCCCACCAAATAATATTCTCCGCATACTTGGCATTCTTAAAAATGCCAGCTCTGGAAGAAGGAAAATAACAGTGCGATATATACAGTATATAAGGAACAATGTGAATGCTGTTTGACATTAGGCCATATTTAAGAATGTCTCAGAAATGCTAACCTGTACACATTTTATATCAACTTAATTATCTTGAGGAAACATGTATCCTATTCCTGAGTCACTGGAAGTCTAGTTGTCTCTCAAGGCAAGAACAGTGCTCCCTTTGATGAAGTTTGATGGATTAAACACAAGAGATGAAAAAAAAAAATAAGGCGAAGGGCCAGCAAGCTTAGAAAAAGGTAAATGACTAGAATCTTTCATCCTCAGATTGCAAATAAAAGTATAGAGAATATTCCTTATGATGACTGAACATTATTGCCACCATAATAATATGCTAGTATAAAAAAATATTTTCCTCAGAGTGTAGCTGTTAGAGATTCGAATTCAGAAAAAGTCTTTTAAAGAATGTGCTTCTGAATATAAGCAAGATAATGACATGATACTGAGATGTTTTGGAACATTAAATGAAATGCTCATGATATAGTTGTCTTGCCCAGTTATCAATGAATGCTAATAAGTATTCATAATATTTTAATATTTATTTAAAAATATGCCAGAGGATACTTCTACCCTAACTGCATCCTGTAAAAAAGGAAACACAAAAGATAATGAAAACACATATGTTTGCTTCTTAAGGAAATACAGTTGCTAATAAACAATTGACTAGGTGAGGAGTCTTCCTTTTATCTGTCTCTGCCCATTTGACCTCGTCAAATAGGTATCAAGTGCGAACAAGCAGACCCACTCTTGCAGAGTTCTGCTAAAGCTAACTACTTTATTATGCTCTGTCTATTATTCAGCAATCTCCCCAGTCTGGCAGGCTACTCTATGGAATTTAGTGAGCGTGAGCCCTAGGCCCTAGAAATTACACAGTTATGCAGGGACTTCAAGCTAACTCCACACTTAATCCCTCCTCCTTGCCAGGCTGGATGCTTTTCAACAAGGTAAATGAATGCAAAAAAACTGTGCAAGTTCC
The DNA here is from genome assembly GCF_049901735.1 of Notechis scutatus. Taxonomy (NCBI): domain Eukaryota; kingdom Metazoa; phylum Chordata; class Lepidosauria; order Squamata; family Elapidae; genus Notechis; species Notechis scutatus. Next base: position 152,880,599 of record NC_142011.1, on the reverse strand, counting down.
AACTGCCAACCAGTCAACAAAGATGGCCTTCAGAAAGAACTTGCCCAATTGCTAATTGGCTTACCACTATATTCTGATGGAGTTCTTAATATTGTCACAGGGTAGCATTAATAGTTCAGAGGTAAGACTAAAGGATGTCCAATGTTACTCTATCTAATTGAAGGTTTTTTTTTTCTCTTTGATAACCAATTTGATGGGGATGATATATAAGTTGTATAATATTAGTTGAAAATGAGTAACACCATGTTATTTAAAGACAGTGTAAATGGTGGCTATGAAATTAATCTAGAAACTGAAGACCCATGTTACAATCCACCCTTACCTATGGAGGATCATTGGATGATTTGGGGTCAGTCTTTCTCAGCCCAAACTACCACAATTGTTGTGTGACAAAATATGAAGAAGGTGTGCAGTATACATCATTTTGAATTCTTGGAGGAAAGGCAGAAAATAAATCCAAGAAATAAATAAATATTTTAAAAATTGCTTCTGATTTTGTAGCCCAAACCTGGCCCACCTAAAGCAACCAAATCACTTTGAAGATAAAACATATATTTATTTTTTATTTTTATTTTCTTTTCTTTTCTTTTTCTGCAAGTGATAAAACAGTGATATTGAACTCCCAGCAAAGCACCAGGAGTTTGCTGAGCATCCCTGAGCAAAAGAGGAACCATAGCTTATAGCATATAGCTTTGGCCTTCTACATTTCAAAAATAAGATTAAGAAAAAGTCAGAGACCGTGGAAATTACTGCATGACATTGAAATAAACCCATCTGAGAGTTCTTATTATTATTTCTATCTTACTACTAGGTTGGCATTGAGATATGACCAGTGAATGTAAATAATTTGGTTTACTGGGCCACTGGACCCTGCCTGATTCCTCCCTTGTCACCATTCATGGTCAATTCAGCTGGCTTTGAATATTTTCTTCAAGGATACTTTAAAGAGTATACAGGTATTGGGGCCTGGGGCATCCCATCCCAGGTTTGATAGTGAACATAACTCTCATGTTGTCTAGGGGTACCTTTTACCTACACACTAAACATGATTTGATCTAAAAGAAACATTTCTAATGGGTTTTTTCTGAAATACATCCAGTTCTAAATGCACTTCACTGAAGTGTTTATGAGCTAAGTGAGAAGCTTAGGTTATTTCATGTCACCATGGGCAAAAATCCATTTTTTCAATGGCTCTGTATCATATGAGCATGCCAAGTATAAAATAAATCCAGCAATTATAAGTCAATCCAAACATATCCTGATGACTTAATCCATCATTGATCTCATTATGCCACACCTTCAGTTTCTCAGACAAAACCAGTGAACTCAAAGTGACTGAAATAGCAGCAGCACTTTTAGGATTGTAACAAAAGGACTTCATTTCAGGCATGATATGAGATACCTTGTATACAAGAACAGGAATGATGATCAGTCTAACTCTATTTCATTGAGAGGCACATCAAGGCTGTGGTTGAGGAGGGCAGGGTGGACATGGCCAACTGGGTGGATATGGCCAACTGGATGGGCATGGTCAGCTTGATGCCAATCCCCAAACTGCTGGCATGTTTCCTTTTCCCCTTGGGTAGACTGGGCCGAAGCCATGCTGGCTGGCCCAATGTTTCCTCTTTGCATTGGGTAGACCAGACCAAAGTAACGCAGGCCAGCCCCATACATTTTTCAGGATGGCCCCACAAGCTGGATCTGACCATAACATGGGCCAGATCCACCCGTGGGCCTTTTATTTAACACCCTAGGTCTAGATAACACATGGGAACAGATCAAGAGGTCAGATCAAGATCTACAAAAAGAATCTTGCAATGTGCTTTTAATTGCTAGAAGTCTATAATCCGGACTTCTGAATGATTACTATCATGCAACACTTTCAATTTTTATGGTATAATATGTATAAAGCAAGCATGGCCTCCTAATAAAGGAATACATAACAAGCTTCTTCACAAATGAAAAGTCTTCCCAGAGCTTATGCATCTTCAAGGCAGATAACAGTATTCATCATCCCCAAAATAAAATTGCAAGGCTTTGACCTGGTGAGAAACAGCTGTTGCCTTGTAGGTGTTAGTGAGAGATCTTGCAATTGTATTATAACAATGGTTGATTTGAAGAGTTACAGATTTTTCATCCTCATTGGCTTGGGCTTCTGTGCTTGATATCTATTTTCTACATAAGAGGATGCAGATCTAGACAAAGCACATCCGGTTCCTGATAAAGATGCACCCACAGAAATGCCTCTTGTTGTCCATGCACTGGCATAGATAATAAGTGATTTTATGTGTTAAGTTTGGAGAATGAGGAGACCAGACATCTGACCAGTGACTTCAACTCTTTAATAATAACAGGAATCAGAATGGAACAGAGCAATGCTATGGGCAGCAGTAACCCTTTTATAGGGTTAGCTGCTGCCTTGTTAACCAATGAAACTGCGCAACAGGTTCCAACTACAATAAGGACAGTCCCAAAAGTAACAAATTGGATCTGACCATAACATGGGCCAGATCCACCCGTGGGCCTTTTATTTAACACCCTAGGTCTAGATAACACATGGGAACAGATCAAGAGGTCAGATCAAGATCTACAAAAAGAATCTTGCAATGTGCCTTTAATTGCTAGAAGTCTATAATCCGGACTTCTGAATGATTACTATCATGCAACACTTTCAATCTTTATGGTATAATATGTATAAAGCAAGCATGGCCTCCTAATAAAGGAATACATAACAAGCTTCTTCACAAATGAAAAGTCTTCCCAGAGCTTATGCATCTTCAAGGCAGATAACAGTATTCATCATCCCCAAAATAAAATTGCAAGGCTTTGACCTGGTGAGAAACAGCTGTTGCCTTGTAGGTGTTAGTGAGAGATCTTGCAATTGTATTATAACAATGGTTGATTTGAAGAGTTACAGATTTTTCATCCTCATTGGCTTGGGCTTCTGTGCTTGATATCTATTTTTCTACATAAGAGGATGCAGATCTAGACAAAGCACATCCGGTTCCTGATAAAGATGCACCCACAGAAATGCCTCTTGTTGTCCATGCACTGGCATAGATAATAAGTGATTTTATGTGTGTGATGATGTATGACAAGATCACACCAGTTTTGAACAGATGAGTAATAGACCTTTTCCCTGCAAATGACTTTTTTGGGGAGGCTGGAAGATTTAGAAACAATGACAGAAAACTGGACAATGACATTGGAATGTTCTCCATTAACATTGGATTTGTTTGGTTTAGTATTGTTTCCAGCATCAAGAAAATCTGCACAGTGTATACCCATAATGGTAAACCTATGTCACGTGTGCCAGAAGTGGCATGCAGAGCCACTTCTGCTGGCACATGAGAGGTCTCCCAGAAGAGCCCCACTGCGCATGCGTGCGTGCCACCCACCCAACAGCTGATTGTCAAGTATCTGGTGCACATGCGGTGGGGCACGGGTGTGCGGGAGACATGCGTGCATGTGCAGAGATGTGTGGGGTGCGCAGAGGGAGTTTTGCACGCAGCGCAGAGACATGCAGCATGCATGGGGATCACATGTACATGTGCAGAGATGGGTGGTGTGCACTGGGGGCATCAGCGTGCATGCACAGGGGGCGTGGAGGGCACGCATATTGCATTCTGGGTGCTGGCATATGAGCGCATGCACGCAAGCACAATTTTCAGCATGGGAGCCCAAAAAGGTTAGCCACCACTGGTGAATACTATGAATATATTAGCAAGATCTTTCTCCTGCTCGATACATGGACTGTGTGTTCTAGATCCATCATTGTTGTTGTTTAATTGTCCATAATTTAAAATGCTCTTTGAATACAGGTAGGCCTCAACTTACAACAGTTCATTTAGTGGCTGTTTAAAGTTACAATGGCACTGAAAAAAGTGACTAATGACCGTTTTTCACTGAAGCATTCCCATGGTCACATGATTTACATTAACTTGACAACTGGTTCATGTTTGTGATGGTTGCAGTGTCCCAGGGTCATGTGATTATCTTTTGCGACTTTCTGACAAGCAAAGTCAATGGGGAAGCCAGATTCACTTAACACCTGGGTTATTAATTTAACAACTGCAGTGATTCACTTAACAAATGTGGTGAGAAAAGCCCTAAAATGGGACAAAACTCATTTAACAAATTTCTCACTTAGCAACATAAATTCTGGGCTCAATTGCAGTTGTAAGTCAAGGACTACCTGTACATGCCATAACTGTATCTGGATTGGGTCATTTCAGATCATATAAAGATAATGTCCATTGCTTGTATCAAGTATAACCTAAATCAAAACTTTTCCTAACTGAAATTTGAATATGAAAGATGCTAAATATGGATACAAGTGATTTATTGTTTTAAAATGAAAAAAAAAATAGTTAGAGTTTATATGAATGCCTTAAATTTTGTGTTAGAGAAGTTTCACTTCATTTCTTAACACACACGCAGTGATTTTGTTGTTTGCTTTGGCATTCCACATTGGGGATTCCATGTTTTTGGTTCCTGAAATCAACTTAAATATATCTTCCTTGCAAATGCAGAAAAGTAAATGCTTGTCCTCCTTTTGTTACCCCATGAAATAATGTAATTAAAATAGAACTGGATCTCTTTCTAAATGAAATAATTCCTATCATAGCACTAGCATTTCTTCGTGTTACTGAGATGCTGAAATGGAGATATAATTAATCCGGGACCCTCTTATCAGGACCAATAAAAATTGAACAATATAATATAATCTGATTGCACCATTAGCTCAAATGGATTTTTCATCATCAGTTTGCAACTCAATCATAAATTATTTTCAACAGCTTTTTAATGAGATGAAAGATAATCAAGATCTGCAGTGAAGTATTATAGCACCCAGTATGAATAATCATGATTGTGAATGAAAAAGGACGTCTCCATAGCTCCTTTGTTAAGAATTCTGGCTTGGGTAGATTAATAATGAAGGCTACATGTTCTGTCTGAGAATAAGTGCTATCGGACTCACCGTGGTGCACTTCTAAGTAGCTATGTACAGGATTTTCCTGTAAGGCAAGCTTTTAGGATGCATTTGAAGAAAATAAAAGAGGCAATATTACATAAGTATTCCAAGAAGCAGTTCTAAGCCTTCAGCTCAGCAATGAAAATGAATAAAAGCTATTTAAAGAGACAAGAGACCTGTGACAATGCTTGTGGTCAATCAGGAGGAACAAAAGTCCTGAGCGAGAATCTGAAGTCAGGAAGGCTTTCAAGGAAAACATGGGGAATTTCTGCTGGTGGAAAGTCAGCAAAAGTGTTTAAAAATGATTATTATAGGATTGGAGTCCTGAAAGAGGTCAGTGATTTGAGCAATTTGGTGAGAGGGTTGAGCTGATAGATGGGCAAAGAAGAGAAGACAACAACGGTTCATACAAAAGGTGACCAGAGTACCAAAAAAAAAAAATATTCAGCAAGAAAACAAAAAAGGAGGACCACATTTTAATAGTTGTTCCAATAAAATGAGAAGTTATTTGAAAAGGAGAGTATCCAATGCAATCATTGTTTTGCATTTTAACATTAGGTCACTGGGGAGCAGACACAATAGATAGTCTACAATAATTAAATAAGCCATAACACTTGAATCTTCAAACAAACAAAAATAGGAGTGAAGAAATTGTGGTATCCAGTGGTGGGATTCAAATTTTTTTACAACCAGTTCTGTGGCTTAGTCGGCGTGGCAGGGAAAGGATATTGTAAAATCTCCAGTCAGAGGTGGTATTTGCCGGTTCTCTGAACTACTCAAAATTTCTGCTACCGGTTCTCCCGAACTGTCAGAAACTGCTGAATACCACCTCTGGTATCCCAGTGAATACACTGATAATGGTGTCACCATCCTTGATGCATGATGATATGGCATGGCATACTCCTATGTTGCAACAGAATGAGCACTAATCCCCCCAATATTGAAGCAGCTATTCCTGTTTCTCAGTTGCCCTCACAGAGTTCTCTTGTCCTTCTCCTCTAAAAAGAAGTAACACAACTGTTTGACATGAATATTTTAAACATTTAAATACATGGCAGAATAAACAAAATCACAATAACTTTTATACTAAAACTTTTTGAAACTACTAAAAGTTCTTAAAAATCAGACTGAAAAAGTGCGCTTTCTATGGCCTCCTTGAAGGCTTGCAAAGAAGGTATACCCTAATGGTTATAGGTGCAATGTCTGAGAAGATACTTGAAGACTGATTTCTCTCAACTAGGTTGATCAGTGGTTTAGTGGTAAAACCATGCATATAAAAGTGTTTAGATAACTGTCCCAAAGATGCTTTTTCAGGAGGCAACTGGACTTTCTTGGGGTTTTTTAAAGACATTTTGCTTCTCATCCAAGAAGCTTCTTCAGCTCTGACAGGACAGTGGGGAATAGAAGGATTTATATTCCTTGCAGACGGCTGGTAATCTGCATCCTTTTAAATGGTCATTGAGGCCACTTGGAGGTTTACCTGTGTCCTCAGGGTCACCTGAGTAGTGCTCTTGGTTTCTGTAGTCTGCAATTTTTTCTTTCCTCTGGAAATCCATTCCTACTCCCACAACATTCAAAGGGTGTTCATCCTAAATTGTATAGCTAAAAGTTATACCATAGAATTTTTAACTATATAACTTTTAGCTACACAATTTGGGATGAACACCCTTTGAATGGTTTGGGAGTAGGAATGGATTTTCAGAGGAAAAATTGCAGACTACAGGAACCAGGAGCACTACTCAGGTGACCCTGAAAACACAGATAAAGCTTCTAGTGCTTCAACAATCCTCTAAAAAGATGCAAATTACCAGCCGTCTGCAAGGAACACATATCTTTCTATTCCCCACTATCCTGTCAGAGTTGAAGAAGCTTCTTGGATAAGAAACAAAATATCTTCAGAAAAAAAAAACTAAGAAAATCCAGTTGCCGCCTGAAAAAGCACCTTTGGGACAACCATGACCTGGATGACTGAGAATCTCTACAGACATTTAGATAACTGTTTTATTGATATCAATAGTCAGATTACTATTTATTAGTAGTATGCTGCCATTCTAACTTTAAAGCCTATTTAAATAACTAACATTTGCTTGGAACCTATAGACAGCTAATTTAAATTAAGACAGACATAACATCCCACTGAGAACAATCTGGCCACCACTAAAGTTTCTGAACTATGCACTAAGGGAGTTTAATACAGAGAACTCTATTGCAGAGTTCAGTCCAGAAATTAGCAGCTAGTGCACCATGGGTAAAGCACAAACTTAATTTTTCTCAGACCTTTATCTCACCTTTGGTGAAGTTCCAGCATCAAATAACAGCAGGTCCCACCAGCCATTTCCAGTCCCCCATCTTTTTAATCTAAAGGCCCCAGAATTCAATTTACACAGGCTCTGAGGGAACATTTTTTTATGACCACAGCTCATTGGGGCAGTTCATCAGCACAAAGGTGAAACCTGGAAGAAAGACTTGGACTTTGCTCATAATAAAATGTGAGAAGACTCAGAGTAAAAAAATAAATAAATCCACGCTTGGATTAAATTCCATAATTAAGTTTTCCTACCTGATCCAGTGTAGTGTTTACCAAATATTTGTGACAATTGAGAAACGTCTGGAAACTCACAAATCTTAATGTCTATGGAGATTCTCAGTCATCCAGGTCATGGTTGTCCCAAAGGTGCTTTTTTCAAGAGACAACTGGACATTCTTATTTTTCTCCACACTGACTTGCACCATCAGGTGACTTTCATGATATAAATAAATCTCCAGGTAGCCTTAACAACTAGCTAAAAGAATACAAATGACCAGCTGTCTGCAAGGAATATAAATCCTTCCATTTCCCATCATGCAGCCAGATCTGTAGAAGCTTCTTAGATGAGAAGTGAAATGTCTTCAAAGAAAAACAAGAAAGTCCAGGAGCCTCTTGTAAAAAACACCTTTGGGTCACAAATCTTAAGCAGTTAGGAGGTTGCGTATAGGTCCCAGATTGCACATTTTTTACCCGGTGTGATAGTTTCCATAAATCATTGATGATCAGGCCAATTCTTTTTGGCAATTGTTTGCTGGCATCTATCAAGGTTCCAGAGGAGTGCATTACAAAAGAGTTGAGGCTTTGATCACACCCACCATTTGCCCTCGTTGATCACTTGATGCCCTTGAGTTTATGTTTTGAATTTAATTCTCCTGGACTCTGTTTTCATGCAACTACAAGTTAAGCTTATTCAGATAATATTATTCTCCTGGTTTTATTTTGTAGATGTTTTCATATGTACTTTTGTTATGACATTACTGCTATTTCTAATGTCAATCTACTCATTTCAGCACATTCCAATATTTTCTTAATGATTTCCTCCTGTGATGGTGTTTTCTCATTTTTCCAGTTTTTGGCAAATACAATCCTAGCCGCTGTTAATACATTTACAATCAGATATTTCAAGTCTTTACTATATATTTCAGGTAAAATTCCCAATAAAAATATCTCTGGTTTCAAATCTATATGTGTTTTTGTCATTTTTTCCAACCACATGTGGATTTTAGTCCAGTATTTTTTAGCATCCGCACATTTGAAATTAGAGAACAAGAGGATAAACAATTTTATAAAATTTGGGATCTATTCTATCAATGGTTAGACAATAAAATACAGTAATGAAATATGTAGACTTTTAGAAAATAATAAATATACAAAGATATACTTCTTTCTTATTATATCTACAAAATGATTTTAGGATAGATTTGGGATGATAATATGAACTGTTATAAAACAAACTAAGTAAATTGTGATTATCTTGTAAAACATGAATGAATAAAAGTATAGTCAAATGATTGATTAATAATGATACTAAGGTATTTAATTTTTGATTGAAAATACGAGATTATATGCAATGTAATTGTAATTGAAGACTACGAAATGGAAGCACAAAACAATTTGTAAACCAACCGGCACACTGTATGTATATATATGGAAGATGGCTTGATGTTTTTAAGTTTTGTTTGTTTATGTTTGTTTTAAAAACCAATAAAAATTAAAAAAAACATTACTGCTATTTCTCCCTTATCTGTGACATTCATTTTGAATTAGACTTTTATAAGAAATATGATGAATTGGTGACAACCCATAAAGATAACAAGCTCCTGCTAATTCTTTGACATTTTCTTTCTGAATGCATCCCTGTAAGAAACATTTTTAAGAAACTAATTTAAGGTCATCTTCCAAGAGAACATGGTTTTATATTCAGTTACCAGATAAATGGTTCAGAATGGGCCCTGGAATTTACATGTTGCGTTATTTATTTCAACAAGTTAGCAAATGGTGAAAAATAGCCAACTTAACTAGAAACTAGTCTCCATAAATCTAGTCTACTTAAACAGGACATTTGGCATAGCCTAATTTCTAGATGTAAGCTGGATTTTTTCAAACTACAGTTTTAAAGAAGAATATAAAATATATCAAGAGACAAATGTAAATTGTAGGAGTCCAAAAGTGTATTGCGACTTTTAGGAAACAGGAAGACAGCCAGTATTTGATCATACAAGCCTTATTTAGGCAAAGAACGTAAGAATAATCTGCCAGTTGACATTAGTCATCTGTCCCCTTTATTCATGCCACTGTGTATCACAATCAACAGAAATGCAATTCTAATACATATATTGCAGTTCATTGGTTCTTTGAAGAGCCAAAAAACAACTGTTTCCTGCCACTAAAATATCTCAAATGTCCTGAAAAGGATATGCACTAGTTAGCATTCCTCACTGACAATTTTGGGAGGAAAATACATTTGCTAGGAAGCAGAAGAAATTAGTAATCCTTATCTGCCAATTTGTTCTTATTATTCAGTTACTGTTACTAGAAAAATAAGTTGATTATCATTCAGAATTATATATTAATTATTCTTCACTGGATAAATTCAAAATGAGAAATAGACTGACTGCCCTTCAATTCACTACTGTATCTATTCAAGATAGAGAACCATCTGAGGTTGGGATAGTTTGTGGATCTTAGAGATTTCTCCTCAAAAGTAGAAGGATTCAATCAAATGGACTTTTTGGTAGATTTTCACAAAACTTTCAAAAATATATATTTAAATTATTAATATATCTTTACATTTCTAATATATTTGTGTTAGAACAGAATAGAACAGAGTAGGAAGGGACCTTGGAGGTCTTCTAGTCCAACCCCCTGCTTAGGCAGGAAATCCTATAGTATTTCAGACAAATGGTTATCCAATCTCTTCTTAAAACCTTCCAGTATTGGAGCATTCACAACTTCTGGAGGCAACTGATCAATTGTTCTAACTGTCAGAAAATTTCTCCTTAGTTCTAGGTTGCTTCTCTCCTTGATTAGTTTCCACCCATGGTTTCTTTCCTGCCTTCAGGTGCTTTGGAGAATAGCTTGACTCCCTCTTCTTTGTGGCAGCCCCTGAGATATTGGAACACTGCTATCATGTCACCCCTAGTCCTTCTTTTCATCAACTTAAACATACCCAATTCCAGCAACCATTTTTTTATGTTTTAGCCTCCAGTCCCCTAATCATCTTTGTTGCTCTTCGCTGCAGTCTTTCTAGAGTTTCGACATCTTTTTTACATCATGGTGACCAAAACTGGATGCAGTGTTCCAAGTATGGCCTTATCAAAGCATTATAAAGTGGTATTAACACTTCACGTGATCTTGATTCCATCCATTTGTTTATGCAGCTTAGAACTGTGTTGGCTTTTTACATTTTGCATTTGTTAAAATGCAAATAGTCTGTGAACAAAGTTGGGAGAGATTGGGAAAGAGTTCATTGTTATTGAAAATAATAATGTTGTGTTGTTAGTTCTATAAAGGATTTCTTTATTCATTTTTAATCACTGAGTCATGAGTTACAGATAATATTGGTAATCAGTGAGAGATAAATATCTAAAATAAATGATTCCAGAATATTTTCTAGGGGCTCAAAATCATATTAAAATGTCAGTTAGACATGGTAAATTATATTGACATGTTATGCTTGCACTTGTAGTATTTACATTGTATGTTGAGACATGGGTGTCTTTGAGAAAATTACATCATGCTATGGCCAAATGCATAGATGCAAAACATTTCTTGAGCCATAGCTAAATAGCGTTCTATAAGCCACACTTCATAAAGTGGTGGACAGGACAAGGACAAAAACTAAATTTAATTTACATTTAATTAGAACTAAGTACATTGAATATGATCACTTGCCAGTCATGTATTTGATAATTTTCTCCATCTATCACATTTACAATTACAGTTTGATAATATATTGTCAAGGTCTCTGGAGGCTGCACCAAAGTGACCTCAGATTAGGCACTTCTGGACTAATGGATCTTTTGTTGCTTTATGGTAAGATAATTAAAAGTAAAGTATGACAGACTCTATTCTTTTAATAATAGAACCAAATCTTGGGCCGGCATGCAGCCTATCTCTTGACTTTTCTGTACTTCATCTTCAACCAATTTTGTCTTTCAAGGGTTATCCTTGAAAGAAGTGAAAAACTGCCTCTGAAAGCACCTGGAGGATAAATTGCTTAGTGTTCTTTGTTACAATGAGTTTCACTGCATGGTGAGCATGGAAAATACCTTCTCAGGAAAGGACACTCCAATTTCAGAAAATTCAGAAAATTCCCTCTCACAGTTACTGCTGTTGAGCCACAATACTACCTATTCTTTACCTATGCATTTGTTTTTCTTGCTTTAGTGCAGGGGTGTCCAACCTTGGCAACTTTAAGACTTGTGGACTTCAACTCCCAGAGTTCCTCAGCCAGCTTTGCTGGCTGAGGAACTCTGGGAGTTGAAGTCCACAAGTCTTAAAGTTGCCAAGGTTGGACACCCTTGCTTAGTGTAAAACCTTACTTTTCTCACCAATTAATTTCACTTTGCTGACTAGGGCCTATTGTTCAAATCTGTTAAGTTTTTTTCTGGATCTTGAGCCTATAATTGGAGGAGAATGCTTAGGAGCTCAAATTGTTCCAAATGTTGATGATAACCTCTAAAAGATAAAATACTTATGAGTCAGCTTCATTGAATTTGCCATGAAATTTCAGCTGAGATTCCCAATTGGTAAACTGCAGGTTTGTGTTGCTCTGAATTACTCTGACAGATCCATGTTTTTTGTATATATTCTGTATTTATGTGACGCCAGTGTTTTATTTTTAAAAAGGTTAATTTCATAAGCCACTGAATAGGATTTCCCCAGAATGACATAAGGCATACATTAAACTAAGATACCAAAACAAAGCCCATACAATCAAGATTATCTGAAGCTGAACTTCCCAGTCAATTAATTCAAAGGAAGTCTTAAATGTGTAAGGAATACACCACACTGAATTTTAATTTTCCACAAAGTCAAGTATCTGTCTCCATCTTTTTTAGCAGAAAGAACAAATAAGGTTTGACCTGATAAATGTGGTATTAACTGCTGTAGTATACGTAAAAAGGACATTCTCTAGGAGTGAGCTTATTGTTCACCATCAGTTGCAATATTTTATCTTGGTTTTTTTTCCCTTTACATAAATAAAACCATAATAAAATATTCATTCATTCAACCTTTGTTCCTCATTTTAATTGTACCAAGGTTTCAGAAATCCAGACGTAAAAAGGGAAATATCAGGAAAAAGAGATGGAGATGAGACTGGTTGAAATGATAATATGAATGGGGGTGGGATCCTTTGTGTGCGGTTAGGTCACAGCTCATTTCCACTTCAAGCAAATTAATCTCTGCCTCGTGAACTTGGTGGACAAGAGCAAAGAAAGTGAGAGAGAAGTTATTCCTCACATAGGTGATTTTGATCTTGGTTCTTTATATTAAAGGAATATCAAGAAAAACAAAAGAACAGACAACAACTCTCATGCAGATGTAAAAACAAGAACAGTAATAATGATGAGGCAAATCTGAAGCTTCAGGCTTGCCTTGATTGAACTGATTGGAATGTTTTTGAAGATACCTTTGCAGACCTAGATGAGCTCACAGATACTATAACATCATATGTCAGCTTCTGCAAAGACCTATGTGTACCAACAAGGAACCTGCAACTATATAGGAACAATAAACTTTGGTTCACAGCTAGACTTAAGCAACTACATCATTCCAAAGAGGAAGCCTACAGAAAAGGTGACAAAATGTTATATAATCAGGCCAGAAATGTATTAACAAGAGAGATCAGAGCAGCAAAAAGTACTCTGAAAAGTTAAGGAATCAGTTCTCAACAAATGAACCAGCAAACATGTGGAAATCTCTTAAAAACATCACCGGCTACAGCAAACCTCCTTCCCAGGCAGAAGGAAATCAACAACTAGCAGATGACCTGAATGTGTTTTACTGCAGGTTTGAAAGGAAACTACACCCACCTATCTCCACAACCCCCAACTCAAACACACCAACAACGGCCAAGCCTCCTACAACTGACCCCAACCCATTGGGTTCACAACCTCTGGTAATCACAGAAAAAGAAGTGCAGGATCTATTTCACAGACAAATGCCAGGAAAAGCACCAGGGCCAGACAAGATAACTCTTTCTTGCTTAAAAGTCTGTGCTGACCAATTGGCCCTATCTTCACTCGAATCTTCAATAAATCACTAGAGACGTGCTTTGTTCTTTCTTGCTTGAAATGCTCTGCTGTCATCCCAGTGCCCAAGAAGCCCTCCATCAGGGAACTACCACATCTGTAGTTATGAAAGCCTTTGAAAGGCTAGTGCTGTCCCAACTGAAAACCATCACAGATCCACTGTTAAATCCCATGCAGTTTGCATACTGAGCAAATAGATTGACAGATGATGCTATTAATATGGCTCTGCACTACATCTTACATTTCCAAATACCTACACAAGGTCGTCTTTGTACACTTCAGTTCAGCATTCAATACCATCATTCCAGACATTCTTCTAACTTAACTAGATCAGCTAGCGGTACCTGAACACACTTGTAAGTGGATCATAAGCTTTCTAACAGACATGAAGCAGCAGGTGAAGCTAGGCAAAATCAATCTGATACCTGTACAATTAGCACAGCCCCCCCCCACCAAGGATGTGTGCTTTCTCCACTTCTCTTTTCCCTATATACCAATGACTGCATCTCAAACAATCCATCTGTTAAAATACTGAAGTTTGCAGATGATACAACAGTGATTGGTCTCATTTGAGAAAATGACAAATCCGCATACAGATGGGAGGTTGTACAACTTGCCTCGTGGTGTAACCGGAACAATCTGGAATTGAACACACTCAAAACCATAGAGATGGTGGTAGACTTTAGGAGAAACCTTCCCATACTACCACCTCTTATAATACTAGACAACACAGTATCAACAGTAGAGACCTTCAAATTTCTAGGTTCTATCATATCACAAGACCTAAAATGGACACCTAACATCAAAAACTTCATCAAAAAAGCACAACAAAGAATGTTCTTTCTGCACCAACTCAGAAAGTTCAAACTGCCCAAGGCTGCTGATACAGTTCTACAGAGAAATTATTGAGTCTGTCATCTGCACCTCTATACACAAGGACAGTTAGACACAAGGACAGGTTTTTTCCTGAACGCCATCACACTGCTAAACAAATAATTCCCTCAACACTGTCCAACTATTTACAAAGTCTACACTACTATTACTATTAATCTTCTCATCACTTCTTATTACCCATCCCCTCCCACTTGTGACTGTAAGACTGTAACTTTGTTGCTTGCATCCTTACAATTTATATTGACTGTTTCCTAGTATGATTTGATTGCTTATTGTACCCTATGACTATTATTAAGTGTTGTACCTTATGATTCTTGACTCTTGATGAATGTATATTTTCTTTTATGTACATTGAGAGCATTTGCACCAAGACAAATTCCTTGTGTGTCCAATCACACTTGGCCAATAAAGAATTCTATTCTATTCTATTCTATTCTATTCTATTCTATTCTATTCTATTCTATTCTATTCTATTCTATTCTATTCTATTCTATTCTTTTAAAAAACAGTAATAAAAGATCAGTTTTGGTCTATAGTCCAATTAGTTTCTCCCCTTTCTATGGAAAAGTAACGAGAAATATGTGTAGTATTTGAATGCTATAGGGGTATATGACTCTCCAATATCTATTTTATCCTCACAACATGATTGGGCTAAAGGCAACAACTGCCTGAAGATCCCACAATAACTTTAAAGGTTAAGAAAATAATATATAGAGATATTTTGTAATGCAAGAGTATACATTACCCCATTGCCACATAGTGGTCACAACTTGATAGAGACAGAAACTGTGGTGTGTCCTTCTGTGCAGGGTGCAGAAGTATTACCTGGGATTTGTTTTTCTTCCTAGTGTTTTCCCAGAAGTGCAGGGCCCACCTTTTTCAGATCAACCAAATGTTTACCCATTTGGTTGTGACAGGAATTGTCACTGGCTTGTCACCTGAGACTTGACCTTGTGGATTGAGAGAGATTGCTCCAAAATCACCCAGATGACTTTCATGCCTAAAGTGGATTTAGAACTCATAATCTCCATGTTTCTACTCTCATGCCTTGACCACTAAACCAAACCGAATCTCTAACTGATAAAATATTCACACATTTGTGGACTATTGGGTTATGCTATCAGTGATGGATTAAACATCCCTACATCCTTTATTGCGAGGGACACAGTGGCTCAGTGGCTAAGATGCTGAGCTTGTCAATC